>NW_006159474.1:116483-118531 GCF_000334495.1 Tupaia belangeri chinensis | reverse complement strand
TTCTTAGTCTGATGTAATCCCACTTGTCTATTTCGGGCATTAGCCGCTGTGCTTTAGGGGTCTTATTTAAGAAGTTTTCCCCTACCCCAATGTCTCCCAGAGTTTCCCCACTGTTTTCCAGGAACAATTTTATAGTTTGAGGTCTTAGATTTAGATCCTTGATCCACCTTGACTTGATTTTGGCTAAAGGTGAGAGGTAGGGGTTCCGATTCATCTTTCTGCAGGTGGAAATGCAGTTTTTCTGGCACCATTTGCTGAAGAGGTTTTCCTTTTTCAACTGGATTGACTGGTACCCTTTGTCAAAAATCAGTTGACTGTATGTTTGGGCATTTATTTCTGAGGACTCTATTCTGTTCCATTGGTCCACGTTTCTGTTTCTCTTCCAGTACCATGCTACTTTGATTACCACAGCTTTGTAGTATATTTTTGGGTCAGGGAGTGAGATGCCGCCCACTCCACTTTACTCGTGTAGAATTGCTTTGGCAATACAGGGTCTTTTATGATTCCAGACAAATTTTATGATTGTCTTTTCTAGATCTGTGAAGAATGTGTCTGGTACTTTGATTGGCATTGCATTAAATATGTACCCTAATTTGGGTAGAATTGCCATTTTGATTATGTTAATTCTTCCAATCCAGGAACATGGATGTCCTTCCACTTTTTTTGTGTCATTTTCAATTTCTTTTTTAAGCTTCTCATAGTTTTTCTTGTGGAGGTCTTTAACTTCTTTAGTTAGATTTATTCCTAAGTAACTTAGACTTTCAGTGGCTATGGCAAATGGAATAACATTTTTCAGTTCTATCTCAGTATGCCTGTTATTCATATATAGAAATGCTGTCAATTTCTGTATATTGATTTTATATCCTGCAACTTTACTGTAATCATGTATTACTTCCAGTAATTTTTCCTTGGAGACCATTGGGTCTTCTATGTATACAATCATGTCATCTGCGAACAGAAATTTTCACCTCTTCATTTCCTATTCGAATGCCTTTTATTTTTTCCTCTTTTCTAAATGCATTGACAAGGACTTCCAGTACTATATTAAAAAGGAGTGGAGAAAGTGGGCATCCTTGTCTTGTTCCCGCTTTTAGTGGGAAAGCTTTCAGCTTTTTTCCATTCAGGATGTTGTTTGCTATGGGTTTTTCATAGATGGCTTTTACTGTGTTGAGAAATAGCACTTCAATGCTGCTTTTGCTGAGAATCATGATCATAAAGCGATGTTGTATCTTATCAAATGCTTTTTCTGCATCAGTTGATATGACCATATGCTTTCTATCTTTATTCCTGTTAAAATGATGTATTACATTTATGGTTTTGTGTATGTTGAACAAAACTTACATTCCTGGAATAAAGCCTACCTGATCATGATTTATAATCTTATTTATAAGTTGTTGGATACGTTTTGCTAGTATCTTGTTGAGAATCTTTGTGTCTATATTCATCAGAGATATTGGTTGTTTTCCTTCCTTGTCCTGTCCTTATCTGTTTTAAGGATATGGGTGATAGAGGCTTCATAGATTGAATTAGGGAGAGATTCACCCTTTTTGATCTGTAGAAATAACTTGAGCAGAATGGGGGTTAACTCTGCTTTGAAAGTTTTGTAGAATTCAGAGGTGAAGCCATCAGGGCCAGGGCTTTTCTTTTTAGGGAGGTTATTTATAACTGATTCGATCTCCTGGCTTGTTATGGTCCTCTTCAGACTTTCTATATCGTCCTGGCTCAATCTAGGTAGTTTATATGTGTCCAGGAATTTGTCCATCTCATCCAAATTATCTTTTTTCTTGGCATACAGATGTTCATAGTATCCTCTAATAATGTTTTTTATTTCTACTATGTCTGTTGTTATTTTGCCTGCTTCATTGCAGATCTGATTCACCTGGTTCTTTCCTTTCTTCTTAATCAGTCTCGCTAGTGGTATATTAATTTTGTTTATCTTTTCAAAGAACCAGCTTTAACTTTCATTTACCTTCTGTATAGTATGTTTATTTTCTATTTCATTTATTTCTGCTCGGATCTTTATTATTTCCTTTCTCCTGGAGTTTTTT
>NW_006159474.1:107093-115583 GCF_000334495.1 Tupaia belangeri chinensis | reverse complement strand
TTCTGGTGTTTTTTGTTTGTTTGTTTGTTTTGTTTTGTTTTGTTTTGTTTTGTTTTGTTTTGTTTTGTTTTTATTCATTCAGCCAGTCTGTGTCTCTTAATTGGAGAATTTAATTCATTAACATTCAATGTTACTATCGATGTTACAGGATCTGTACTGATGTTTAAGTTGGCCGTTGTCTTAGTTGCCTTTTATTTGTTTCTGGCTGTTATTTTTTTAGTTTTCTTGGGACAGTACTTTCTTCAGCGTTTCTTGAAGAGCTGGTCTGTTGTTGGCCAGTTCTTTTAGTTTTTGTTTGTCTAGGAAGATTTTAATCTTTTTTTTCCCACATGAAGGATAATGTTGCAGGATATAATAGTCTTGGTTGAAATTGTTCCTCTCTTAAAACTTTCAATATGTCTTCCCATTCTTTCCTTGCTTTCATTGTTTCCATTGAAATGTCCAGTGTTAGTCTGATAGGATGGTCTTTGTAATTCACTTCTTGTTTCTCTCTTGCCAGTTTTAGTATCATGTCTTTATCTTTGTTCTTAGACAGCCTGGCTAAGATATGCCTTGGTGAAGATCTTCTGGTGTTGATTCTATTTGGGGTCCTTTGTATTGCTTTTGTCTGGGTGCTTGAATGCCTCTCTAGACTTGGGAACTTTTCTTACAGTATTTCATGGAATAGATTTTCCATGCCGTTATTAGTTCTTCACATTCTGGGATGCCAATTATTCTGATGTTTGGGTATCTAATGGAATCTAGTATTTCTTATATATTATCCTCGTGTTGTTTAGTTGTTTTCTCAATCTTTTTGATGTTTTTTTTCTAGGTCAGAGTTTTTATCTTCTACGTCAAAGATTCGATCTTCAGCATGGTCTAATCGACTCTTAATACTTTCAAGAGAATTTTTGATTTTCTGTATTACAGACTTTATCTCTAAAAGTTCCACCTGATTATTTCTGAGAGTGTCCATTTCTTCTTTCATATCATGGAAGGACTTCCTAATCTCCTGTAGTTTGTTGTCTCTTTTCTTTTCCAACTCACAGAATTTGGTCACCATGAGTGTTCAAAATTCTGTATCTGTCATTTTGGTAATGTCCTCCATACTTATGAGAGATGGAAGGGAGTTACCATTTTCCTTTGGTGAAAATATATTTTCTTGTTTATTCAAACCTGAGGCTCCTCTACTTCTAGCCATTGGAAGATATATTCACTTTTGAATACCTCTTACGGGAGCTTTTCTCCAACTAGGAGTAAGTGTATTTCCCTTTTGCTGGGAATTGATGTTTGTTGAAGTCTCTCTTCTGTTGTTTTTTACTAATGTGGTCTTAACAGGGGTACTCTACTGAGGTGTCTGAAAAGCAGTATCTCCTTTTTCACAAGTAGATCAGTAGAAGAGAGGATCCCAGAGAAATTTACATTACTAGAGAATTTCAGATATCTGATTCTAGACCTGTCTAGTCCCTCTGGCAGGGTGGAAGATGAAGAGGAGAGGATAATATGAGACAAAATAAAAGAGAACAGAGAGAAATAAAGAAAAATTATGCACTGCACCAGAGGCCTGTAGCTGGATTTGCCACCTGCTGCAGGGGAAAGGACAGTCTGTGGAAGGAGGCAGAAGTGGTTATTAACAAGAGAATAGAAAAGCACAAAGAAAAACAAAAAGCAGAAAAATTCTAGTTACCTACCTTGGGCTGGGGAGTCTGGAAGTGGGACGGGGAGGCAGAGGTGTCCCTGCCTCAGTATCCCTTGCTGGCCAGAGGCCAGTAGCTGGGCCTGCAGCCTGCCACAGAGGAAATGACAGTCTATGAAAGGAGGTAATTCTTTACTTTTAATCGATGTATGTCTTTATCTATAAGATGGGTTTCTTGTATGCAGGAGATGGAGGGTTTTTGATTTTTAATCTATTTAGTCAGTTTGAGTATCTTGATTGGAGAATTTAATCCATTAACATTCAATATTATTATAGATATTTTTCTATTTCTCATACCACTAAGTTGGCCACATTCTGGGTTGTTTTTGTTCTCAGTGCTGTCTGTCTTTAGTTTCCTTGGTATAGGATTCTGTTCAGAACCTGGTCTGGAGTTGGTAAATTCTTTCAGGTTTTATTTATCTGAGAATGTTTTTTTATCTTTTCCCATATGAAGGATAATCTTGTCATGTATAGTACTCTTGGTTGAAATTGTTTTACATTTAACACTTTGAATATATTTCCCCATTCTTTTCTTACTTGCATTGTATCTGATGAGAGGTCCGATGTTGGCCTGATGGGATAACCTTCGTAAGTGATTTGACATTTCTTTCTTGCCAAAGTCCAGTGTTGGCCTGTTGAGATAGCCTTTGTAAGTGATTTGACATTTCTTTCTTGCCAATCTTAGTATCTTGTCTTTGTGGTTTTTGCAGTCTAGCTATCATGTGCTGTGGAGAGGATCTTCTTGGATTGATTCTATTTGAGGTCTTTGCATTTCTTGGGTCTGAATATTTGAGTGCCTCTCTAGACTGGGAAATTTCTCTTCCATGATTTTTTTGAATATATTATCACTGTCATTATTAGTTTCTTCAACTTCTGGGATACCAATTATTCAGTTGTTTGGGCATTCATGTTATTTAGTATTTATTCCTCATATATGATCTTCACTTTTCTTGGTTATTTTTTAAGTATTTTTGATATTTTTTTGTAGGTCAGAGGTTTTGTCTTCTACTTTGAGATTCAATCTTATGCATAGTCTAACCTGCTTTTAGTACTTTAAGGGAAGTTTTGATTTCCTGTATTACAACTTTCATATCTAACAGTTTCATTTGATTCTTTTTTATGGTGTCCAATTATTCTTTCATATCATGGAAGGACATCATCATCTCTTGGAACTCAATATCTCTTCCTCTTGAATTTTAAAAAGTTTTGTTACCATAAATATTCTAAATTATTTTTTTGACATTTTGGTAATATTCTCTAATTTTTCCCTATTTTAAAAAAAAGAGTTAGAGTGTTCCTTTACTAGAGATGTATTACTTGTTTCTCTCACCCTTGAGGCTCTTCTCTGATTTTTAGTCATTTGGTAATGTATTCACTTTGGGATAATTTGTTGGTGAAGGATTCTCTAACTGTGACCGTGTGTGTTTCCCTTACTGTGAAATAATTCAGTGCTATTTTCTCCCTTCTACTGTGTCCTTCAGTGTGGGAATTACAGAATGAGATTTGAAATTGGATTTATGAAGGGGAAATTCAATTTTTTTTTTAATTTTTTGAGAGGCTTTTCACTATATGGCACGTGCGCTCGCCAGACAGACAGAGAGAGACATAGAGACAGAAAGCAAGAAATCACCCCCCAGGGCGGATGGTCACGCCGCAATCCCTTCTCCTCCGTTCTCCTCTCAGGATCTTGGGCATGCACACACACGCGCCCGGTGTGAGTTTTAAGCCACCGGGTTCGGGACGTGAACCACGGTCGACTACATGGGAGTCCAGTGACATAGCCATTATGCTAACTGCTGGTTCCCTGAAGGGGAATTTCAATCTTTTTGCAACCTCTACACTAAGGTGAAAATAATTTTCTAAAACTCACAATGTTCATATGCCTAGCTACTATGCATCTAGTCTTCTCTAGGCAGTGCATAAGGGCTTAGGAGTAAAACCAGAAAGTAAGGTAAAAGAAAAAAAAATGTAGGAAGCAGACATAGGAGTAAAAGGCAAAGAAAAAAAGAAGGAAAGAACTAGAATTTAAAAAAAAAAACAGAAATTACATCACAGAAAATAAAATTGGGTTAAAAATGGAAAACTGTGTGGTGAGCGTGTGCACTCCACAAAGGGACAGCAGACTCAGAGATGGTGATACCTGGATGTTTTCTGTTCTAAGTGAGGGAAGAAGAGACCAATTTGCAAGAGAAAGACAGAAACCGAGTAGAAAGCTGTTTTTTAAAAAGAGAAAATGTTAGACAGGACACAGAATAAGAGAGACAGAGACACTGGCTTATCTGACTAGCACTGGGGTCTAGAAGGGGGTCCCTGGGAGGGGTGTCTTCACAGCCATAAAGCTGAACACAGAGGGACAGCAGAGGCAGAAATGGAGATTCCTGGACACTTTCTGTCCTTGAATAGCCCTAGGGTCTGGAAAGGGGGCCTTGGCTGGGGGGACTTCACAGCCATAAAGCTGAACCCAGAGGGACAGCAGAAGCAAAGATGGAGATGCCTGAGCGCCTTCTGTCCTAGGTGAGGGAAGAACACAATAGATCCTTTTTCACAAATCTTTTTCTTTTCTTTTGTGTCCTAAAGTGACATGTGAGCAATGTGCTTTGTGGGCTCCACCTGTATTCCAGAAGATTTGGCTCTGGTCTCAACAGGCCTCTCATGAGTGCAGCCATGACCCACAGGTATGCCTTTCAAATAGGGTACACTGGCTGCACTACTGTAGCCTGCTTCCAGGGTCCTGAGTGTCCACTGGGAGATTTGGCTCCAGCCTTAGAAGGCCTATCATGAGTGCAGCCTCACACCCTGGGTTTCAGTTTTGAAGTTGGGGCACGCAGGCAGTACCTCCAGAGCCTTCTTCCTGATCTCCAGTGGTCCAGTGAGATATTTGGCCCATTCTCAACAGGCCTCTCATTAGTTCAGCCCCTTCTCCAAAACTTGGGGTCCTCTAACAATGTGAATGTCTTCAATAAGTCGTATCTTTTTACCTCATATCTAGCCTATCACAAGCTAAAAGGTTGGTGGAAAAACCTTATCTGTTCTGATCTGGAAGACACAGCCCTCTAACAGAAATATTTCTGGGATCTAAGGGTGATATTCCCTCCTCTGATACAACCAAATAGTCACCAATAAACAGAAGGATGTGAATGCTGTATCAGATAACCAAAATCCAGTGCAGAAGAAACATGAAAAAAATCAGAAAATATCTCTCAACTACAATTCAATAATGAACAATGTGGAAAATATTTACAAAAATGTCAAAGAAAATATTTCCAAACATTTGTTGTGATAAAGCTCAATTAGATGCAAGAGAAAACAGACAATCCTTTCCAGGAAATGAGAATATTCCAGGACATTAGAATAAATAACAACCAAAAAATACACATTTTTCTCATTTCCACATAGAACATTTTCAAAGATCAACCAAATGATAGGGCACGACACAAGCCTTTACAAATTCAAAGGTATAGAATCAAATAGACAATCTAATGGCACATCTCAGGGAACTGAAAAGGCAACAATGACAAAGCCTAAAAAATATCAGGAGAAAAAAATAAGAAAAATTTTAGCAAAATAAATACAATAGAGAATTTTAAAACAATTATAGAGAAAATAAAATCAAAAGCTGTTTTTTGAAAAAAAAATTAAAATTGAAATACCATTAGCTAACTTAATCAAGAAAAATAGAAAGAAACCAAATTAGCAATGCAATATGCAATATTACAAGAGACATAACATAAATACAAAAGTACAAGATAATTTGAGTGATTATAGACCAACAAACAAGAAAATTTAGATGAGATGACCACATTTCTGGACACATACAGCTTACCAAGATTTGATCAGGAAGATATAGAATACCTGACCAAGAAATGAGATTAAATCAGTAATATATTGTCTCCCCAAAAAGGAAAGCCCAGTTGCTAATGACTTCACTTTTGATTTTGACAAAACTGAAAAAAAAAAAAAAGAGAAACTAACTGCAATTCTCCTCAAACTGTTTTTAAAGATCCAAAAGGAAGGAACCCTCCCAAGTTGATTCCATGAAGCTGCCATCAGCCTCATCCCCAGAACAGACAAGGACATAACAAAAAAGAAATGTACAGATCAATATCTTTAATGAATACAGATGCAAAAATTCTCAACAACACACAAGCAAATTGTATACAATAATACATTAAAAAAGATTAGAAAGACCGCTCCTTCCCAAGCACAAAACCTAGACAAAATTCATCTACATCTGAACTGTGCCCAGCCCCTTTCAGGGACTAGGGTTACTGAAGACTTTTTGCTCCAAACCTCTCCTTCTAGACCCCAAAACCTAGACAGGTAGGTCAGTATCTGTCTTCTCTCTGTCTCTCTCTGCCTCTGTCTCTCTCTCTCTCCCTGTTTTTTAAAAATAATTTTAAGTACTTCTTGCCTCTGGCCTCTCATTTATCTTGCTAATTTCAGAATCCATCTAATCTGAGCTGTGCCTGGCCCCTTGCATGTGGTACACAAGCTCCCTGCATGGTTTTTATATTTTGCTTTTTTTTAAAAAAAAAAGTTCCCCTTTTTATGCTTGTTTTTGTCCTTTTTAATTTCCCCTTTGCTTTATTTTCCTTTTCCTTTACCTTATTTTCTCACTTTGCTTCTCAGTTTCCACACACTGAGTGTCTAGACAGGTCTAGGTTCACAGTAGCCAAACATCTGAATACTTTTAGGGGCATAGAAATCCTCAACCCCCACTGATCCTGTTACACAAAGGGATAAACTCCTCTTCATAAATCTAAACTTGAATCGATTACTGTAGATACCACATTTAAAAACACAATAGAGGAGAGAAATTGGCACAGAATTACCACACAGTAAAGGAAAGCACATGAGCTTACAGTTGCAGAAAACTTCTCAAACAAATTAGCCAAAAGTGAATACACCACCAAAGGACTAAAAATCATAGAAGAGTGATTTTGCAGTTTTTGCAATCTGCAAGGTGAGCAGCAGGGAGAAATATAGAAGTGAATAAAGATCATGGCTCATCTCTTCCTACATGCCTCTGTATGATTAGGTGAAGCCTCACAGCACAGACCAGAAGCACCTGTTCTCTAGAAACCAGGATGCCTTTGTAATATCCAGTTCCAATGACAAAAACACAGGTTGCTCGGTGAGCATAAGGAAAACAGAACTGCAGAGATATTGCAGGCCATCTCCTCCTACACACCTCTGGACTCTCAGAATTAACACCAAAAAATTAGAAAGAAATGTATAATCCATCAGATGACCAGAATCACTGAAGAGACACAAGAAATATGAGAAGCCAAGAAAATATATCTTCCCCAAGGTAAAAGAAAAACCCTCTATCATCCACAGACAGTACAATGGAACTCGGGAAAATGTCAGATAAAGAATTCAGAACATTCACAATGACAAAACTAATCAAGATGCAAGTGAAAAGAGATGAGTTCAAGAGATGAAGTTCTTTCACAGTTTGAAGGAAGAAATACCATAAAAATAATCAAACTGAGCTCTTAGAGATGAAAGCAAGAAAAATCAAAACTTCCCTTGAAAGTGTTAAAAGCAGATTAGACCATCAAATTTTGGATGTAAAAGACAAAACCTCTTACCTAGAAAAAAATCACCTAAAAGACTGAGAAAATAACAACAAAAAAATGAGAATAAAATACAAGAAATACTAGATATTAAACACCCAAACATCCAGATAATTGGTATCTCAGAAGGTGAAGGAATTAATAAGGACATTGATAATCTATTCCATGAAATCCTGGAAAACATTCCAAACCTACAGAGGCATTCAAATAGACAAACTTGAGAAATTCAAAGGTCCCCAGATAGAATCAAGCCAAGAAGATCTCCAAGGCAAATCATAGACAGATTGACCAAAACCACAGACAAAGACAAGATACTAAAACTGGCAAGAGAGAAACATTAAGTTATTTACAATGGTTATTTCACCAGGTTGACATCAGAACTCTCATTGGGAACAATGCAAGCAAGGAAAGAATGGGAAAATATATTCACAGTGTTAAAAGAAAAGCAATTTCAACCAAGAATACTATACCTGGCAAGATTATCCTTCATGTGGGAAGAAAAGATAAAAATGTTCTCAGATAAACAAAATCTGGAAGTATTTACCAACACCAGACCAGCTCTTCAAGAAATTCTGAAGGGAGTGCTATACAAGGAAAACCAAAGACAGACATACAGAAACAAGACAAGACAAAACAAAACAAAACAAAACAAAACAAAAACAAACAAACAAACAACAACAACAAAAAAAAACAAGAAAACTGCCAACTTAATGGTAGGGACAGGTTTGGAAATATCACCAATAATGTTGAATGTTAAGTTCCAGGATTTAAACAGAAAGATTGACCCATAGTAACACTTCAAATTCAACAGGAGGGATATTAATTACATGAGACTGAACTGGTGAAATAGAATTTAATGACTTTTGACTAAAACGTTACTGATTTTCTTCTATGCTTTGTTTTCCAGATCTAAGGATTTCTGTTTTCTTTGAGCTGTTAGTAGTGTATCAACAGTCCTCAAAACAGGAAAAAGAAATTGTAAACTGCATCAGATAAGGGACGGATAGCCAGAATTCACAAGGAACTCAAGCAGCTGTTCCGAAAAAAGATGATTAATCCTATGAATGCAAGATGTGGTGTGTGTGGAGGAGTGGGGTCTGGGGAAAAACATTTGGAGGAGGGATACAGAGACAGCATTGTTGAGACAGGGAGGTAGTATTCTTATATTTTGATCAACTGGACTGGTAAGAAATGTTCACATATTGAAATGATCACCTTGTAAGCTAAAAAATGTGA
>NW_006159474.1:94855-106055 GCF_000334495.1 Tupaia belangeri chinensis | reverse complement strand
TAAGTGCTGGTGGGGGTGTGGTGAAAGGGGAACTCTTGTACACTGCTGGTGGGAATGTAAATTGGTCCAGCCACTGTGGAGAACAATTTGGAAATTCCTCAAAAATCTACAAATAGAACTACCATATGATCCAGCAATCCCACTCTTTGGTATCTACCCAAAGGACAGAACACATAATCAGAAAAGTGCTTGCACATCAATGTTTACTGTGGCACTATTAATAATTGCTAAGTCATTGAATGAACCCAAATGCCCACAAACAGATGAATGAATAGAAGAACTGTGGCACATATATTATATGGAATACTATTCAGCCATAAAAAAAAATACAAAACCCTGGCTTTTGACAGGAATTGGATGAATATTGAAGATTTACTGCTGAGTGAAGCAAGCTAGGCTACGAAGGAGAGGCATTGAATGTCACCACTTAATAAATAGAGAGTGTCTGCATTCTATGACTGAAAATAATTGACTAAAGGATATAGAAACACAATATATAGATGTAAATACTAGATGTAGTGTGTATGAAAGAGGAGTGTCTGAGGAAGGACACTTAGACGAAGAAAAATAGGGAGGCAAAGCATGAATGGGACAAAGAAATATGGTATTATCTGTTGAAGATATTTTGTAGTTTTATCAACTGTACTAGGGAGAAATGTTCACCTGTTGAAATATCCATTTTGTAAGCCAAATAATAATGTGATTGAATGTATAAAAGATAATAAAATGAAAAAAATTTAAAAATTAAATAAAAAAGAATTTTTTAAAAAGCAGCTGAATCCCACGTGATTGACTAAGAGGTTTGAGGCTCAGACCCAGCAGCTTAAGAAAAACTTCTGGCACATGAATGTGTATGCTCCAAATCCAGAAGGGAGAAATAGAGAAGGGATTGTGGTGGTTTCATCCCCAATTTGGAGGTGTTTTCTCACTTTACCTTTCTCTCTGTCTTTGTCTCTCTTCAGCAAGTATAGATGTCCCCTGGCAAAACTTAAAAAATAATAATAAAATAGCATGGGGGAAGCAACTGTAGATACTTGAACTGTATAGGAGGGGTTAGGTAGTGAAAAGTGTGAAGAGGAATTGGAGGAAGAAAGAATATTTAGCAATCACAAAAATGAAAAGGTACTTGATCATGTATAGTAAGGTCTTGAACTAGACTAACATGCACTGTAATCATACTGGGGAAAATCATGATGTACACTGTCAGGACATAAAATGATTAAATGTAAATAAAAACAAAACAATAAAATATTTTGTAATAATAATAAAAAAGATGATCCTTTATATGGAAAAAAGATTAAAATCTTCTCAGACTAAAAAAACCTGAAAGAATTTGCCAACACCAGGCCAGCTCTTCAAGATACCCTGAAGAGAGTACTGTTCCAGAAAAACTAAAGAACTAACAGAAACAAAAGAATAAAAGGCAACCAAACAATGGCCAACTTAATCATCGGGACAGATCCGGTAACATCAATAATAACATTGAGTGTTAGTGAATTAAATTCTCCAATCCAGAGACACAGACTGGCTGAATGGATAAAAAAAACAAAACAAACAAACAAAAAAAACAGAACCCCTCTATCTGTTGCCTAAAGGAAACCAACCTCATGGATAAAGACAGTCATAGACTGAAAGTGAAGGGTTGGGAAAAGGTTTCCATGCAAATGAAAATCAGAAAAGAGCTGGAGTTGCGATACTAATTTCTGACAAAATAGGCTTTTAAACAAAAACTTTTCGAAGAGACAAAGAAGGGCACTATATTATAGTAAAAGGATCAATTGATCAAGAAGATATAACGCTTATAAATATCTATGCACCTAACACAGGAGCACCAAAATATGTGAAGGAAAGACTGTTAGATCTAAAGGGGGAGATAGACTGGAATACACTAATTGCTGAAGACCTCAACACTGCACTACTCCCTCTGGACAGATCATCTAGAAAAAAAATAGATAAAGAGATAAAGGATCTGAAGGACACCGTAAAAACAAATAGACTTAACAGACATCTATAGAATCTTCCATCTAAAAACCATGAGGTACATTTTTTCTCACCCCCACATGCAACTCCACTAATTGCTGAAGACCTCAACACTGCACTACTCCCTCTGGACAGATCATCTAGAAAAAAAATAGATAAAGAGATAAAGGATCTGAAGGACACCGTAAAAACAAATAGACTTAACAGACATCTATAGAATCTTCCATCTAAAAACCATGAGGTACATTTTTTCTCACCCCCACATGCAACTCTCTCGAAGATTGACCACATCATAGGGCACAAAGCAAGCCTCTACAGATTCAAAGGCATATAAACTACTTGCAGCATCTTCTCTGACCATGATGGAATTAAACTTGAGTTTAATTACAAGAGAAATCTTCAAAAATACTCAAATACATATAAACTAAATAACTGACTCCTGACTTCATAAGTACTGAAGAAATAAAGACTGAAATAAAAAGATTCATGGAAGCCAATGACAATGAGTACATGACTTCCCGTAATCTTTGGGATACTGCAAAAGCAGTCATAAGAGGGAAGTTTATAGCAATTAGTGCTCATAAGAGGAAGACGGAAAGAAGGCAAATGGATCACCTAACATCATGCCACAGAGAACTGGAAAAGCAACAGCAGAACAAAACAAAACAAAACAAACAAACAAACAAAAAAACACCAAAAACTCCAAGAACAAGGAAAATAATAAAGATATGAGCAGAAATAAATAAAATAGAAAATAAATTAACTATACAGAAAATAAATGAAAGTAAATACTGGTTATTTGAAAAGATAAAGAAAATCGATACATTATTAGCGAGACTTATTAAGAAAAGGAGAGAAAGGAACCACGTAAATCAAATCTGCAATGAAGCAGGCAATATAACAACAGACATAGTAGAAATACAAAAGATTATTAGAGGATACTATGAACAACAACATGCCAAGAAACAAGACAATCTGGATGAGATGGACAAATTCCTGGACACATATAATCTACAAAGATTGAGCCAGGAGGATATACAAAGTCTGAATAGGCTCATAACAAGCCAGGAGATTGAATCAGTAATAAATAACCTCCCAGCAAAGAAAAGTCCTTGCTCTGATGACTTCACCTCTGAATTCTATAAAACTTTCAAAGAAGAATTAACCCCCATTAAGCTCAAGTTATTTCTAAGGATTCAAAAGGGTGAATATCTCCCTAATTCATTCTATGAAGCCTCTATCACCCTTATCCTTGAAACAGATAAGGACAGGACCAAGAAGGAAAACTATAGACCAATATCTCTGATGAATATTGACACAAAGATTCTCAAGAAGATACTAGCAAATCATATCCAATAACTTATAAAAAAGATTATACATCATGATCAGGTAGGCTTTATCTCAGGAATACAAGTTTGGATCAATATATACAAAACCATAAATTTAATACACCATATTAACAGGAAGAAATATAAAAACCATATGGTCATATCGATTGATGCAGAAAAAAGTATTTCATAAGATACAACATCCCTGCATGATCAAGACTCTCAGCAAAATCGGCAAAGAGGGCCATTTCTCAAAACAATAATAGCTATTTATAAAAAACCCATAGCGTATGCCATCCTCAATGGAGAAAAGCTGAAAGCTTTTCCACTAAAAATGGGTACAAAACAAAGATGCCCACTTTTTCCACTATTTTGTCCTTGCCAACGCAATCAGAAAAGAGGAAAAAATAAAAGGCATTCAAATAGGATAAGAAGAGTTGAATCACTCTCTATTCGCAGATGATATGATTGTATACATAGAAGACCCAATGGTTTCCATGCATGAAAAAATTCTGGAAGTAATACATGAATACATTAAAGTTGCAGGATACAAAATTAATATCCAGAAATCTATAGCATTTCTATATACGAACAACAGGCGGACTGAGATAGAACTTAAGAAGTTATTCCATTTACCATAGCCTCAAAAAGTATAAGATACTGAGAACCAGCAGTTAGCATAATGGCTATGTCGATGGACTCCCACGTAGTCGACCGCGGTTCGCGTCCTGGACCCGGAGGCGTAAAACTCACGCCGGGCACGTGTGCGTGTATGCCCAACATCCTGAGAGGAGAATGGAGGAGAAGGGATTGTGGCATGACCATCCCCCCTGGGGGGTGATTTCTCGCTTTCTGTCTTTCTGTCTCTCTCTGTCTGTCTGGCAAGCACACGTGCCCTAGCGTAAACCTCTCAAAAAAAAAAAAAAAAGAAGAAAAAAGAAAAAAAAAAGAAAAAGTATAAGATACTTAGGGATAAATCTAAACAAAGAACTTAAAGACCTCCACAAGAAAAACTACGAGAAGATAAAAAGAAATTGAAAATAGCACAAAGAGTGGAAGGATATTCGATGTTCCTGGATTGAAAGAATTAATATAATTAAAATGACATTTCTACCCAAATTACTCCACATATTTAATGCAATGCCAATCAAAATACCAGACACATTCTTCACAGATCTAGGAAAGACAATCATAAAGTTTGTCTGGAATCATAAAAGACCTCATATTGCCAAAGCAATCCTTCAGAAGATGAGTGGAGTGGGCTGCATCTCAATCCCAGACCCAAAAGTATACTACAAAGCTGTGATAATCAAAATAGCATGGTACTGGAAGAGAAACAGACACGTGGACCAATGGAACAGAATAGAGACCCCAGAAATAAATTCCCAAACATACATTCAACTGATTTTTGACAAGGGATACCAGTCAATTCAGTGGGAAAAGAAAACCTTCTTCAGCAAATGTTGCTGGAAAAACTGCATTTCCACTTGCAGAAATATGCATCTGAACCTCTACCTCTCACTTTTGACAAAAATCAAGTCAAGGTGGATCAAAGATCTAAATATAAGACCTCGAACTATAAAACTGTTCCTAGAAGCTGGTCCATGGAAACACTGGGGAAAATCTAGGAGACATTGGTGGAGGGAAAGACTTTTTAAATAAGACCCCCAAACACAGTCGATAATCCCCCAAATAGACAAGTGGGATTACATCAGACTAAGAAGTTTCTGCACGGCAAAAGACACAGTAATTAGTGTGAATTGACAGCCCTCACAATGGGAAAATATTTTTGCAAATTATGCGTCAGATAAGGGACTGATTAGCAAAGTACACAAGGGACTCAAGGTGCAGTTTGGAAAAAAGATGATCAACCTTGATAAAAGATAGGAGGAGGAGTTGAAAAAAAACGGCTCTCTAAGGATGACATACGAATAGCCAAGAGGCATATGGAAAAATACTCAACATTCCTTATTGTAAGGAAAATACAGATCAAAGTAACAATGAGATACCACCTAATCCCTGTCAGAATATCTAAGATTTGACAAGATAGGACAGATTAAAAAAAATGTTAAATGCTGGCGGGCGTGTGGTGAAAGTGGAAGTCTCTTACACTGCTGGTGGGAATGTAAATTGGTCCAGCCACTGTGGAGAACAATTTGGAAATTCCTCAAAATCTACAAATAGAACTACCGTATGTTCCAGCAATCCCACTCCTTGGTATCTATCCAAAGGACAGAAGAATTCTTCATTGAAAAAGTGCTTGCACATCGATGTTTATTGCGGCACTATTCATAATTGCTAAGACATGGAATGAACCAAAATGCCCCTGAACAGATGAATGTATTTTAAAACTGTGGCACATATATTCTATGGAATACTATTCAGTCATAAAAAAAAAACTGGCTTTTGACAGAAAGTGGAAGAATATGGAAGATCTACTGCTGAGTGAAACAAGCCAGGGTATGAAGGAGAGACATTATATGTTCCCACTTAATATATACCGAGTGTCTGCATTCTATGACTAAACCTGATTGACTAAAGGATATACAAACACAGTGAATGAGTGTAAATACCAGTTATAGTGTATGTTAAAAAGTAGGGCCTGAGGAAGGACATTTAGAATATAACTATGGAGGCAAAGTGTTACGGAGGCAAAGTGTTAATGGAACAAAGAAATGTGATATTAACTGTTGAAGCTATTTTACAGTTTAATCAACTGGACTAGGGAAAAATGTTAACATAGTGAAATATTCACTTTATAAGGAAAATAATATGAATTAATGTATAAAAGAAAATGAAATAAAGAAAGAAAAAAGAAATATTCACTTTTTAAGCTTAATAATGTGATTGAATATATAAAAGTAAATGAAATTAAAAATGTAAAAAAGTTAAATAATTTGTTAATTTTGTAAATTGGAACATAAACTTTTCTCCCTTTTTCACCCTCTGGAATTGGAAAATATTTATGAGTATTCTTATTTTGTAGCAGAATGGTTATTTGCATAAATTCAATATTGTCTGTTGCCTTGCAGCAAAAATTGGGAATACTGATTATTGCCAGGGTTTTGTCTGGAATGTCATATCTGAAGAGATGACCAGAAATCTAAAAAACTAAGGTAGATCTCAAGAAAGCTAACAGAAGCTCTTAGAAAGATTGCCTAGTATCATAAATGGTTCTACCTGGTAGGTTAGTAAAAAATGTCATGGGACCAGCAAGCGGCATAGTTATTATGTTGCTGGCCTCCCACATAGTTGACCATCATTCAAATCCTGGGCCTGGTGGCTTAAACTCACACAGGGCATGTGTGCTTGTGTGCCCAATATGCCAAGAGGACAATGGTGGACAAGGGATTGAGGCATGACCATCCCACTGGAAGGTAATTTCTTGCTTTCTTCCTCTCTGTCTCTCTCTGTCTTTCTGGTGAGGGCACACACCCTGCAGCAAAAACCTCTCTTAAAGAAAAAAAAAAAAAGACACTACCTGACAAGCCC
Organism: Tupaia belangeri chinensis; assembly: GCF_000334495.1. Taxonomy (NCBI): domain Eukaryota; kingdom Metazoa; phylum Chordata; class Mammalia; order Scandentia; family Tupaiidae; genus Tupaia; species Tupaia belangeri. The sequence continues at coordinate 99,255 of NW_006159474.1, read as the reverse complement.
AAAAAACTCTCAAGTACAGGTACTTAAAAGCACAGTCAGAGGTGAGTTCCTGACTGGGCTCAGTAGCCTTGGGAGGCTTTTTAAAGAGTCTAAAATGAAATTTCTTATAAAAGGTTTCAGCAAAGCCAACTAATCAACAAGTGTTCTTATGTGGCTTTGTGCAAATAACAGACCCAATTGCAAGTAAATTTATTATTATTGTTATCACTTTGCAAATAAGTTAATTCATACCTTTCTTTAGTAAAAGAGGGAATGGAGAGAGAAAAAAAGTTTCAGAAGAAAATTACAGTGCACTTGTTATTAGATTTTAGTCCCTGTTTTTTTAGTTTTTAGTATCTACCTACTGTTTGTACAGAATCCTAACCTTTTTCCTTGCTTTAATCTTAAGAAAATTTTTCTTAACATTTTTAATTTTGATTTTTAAAGCTAAAATAGCTTTCCTTGAAATTAAAAAAAATACTTAAAACCAAAAAATAAATAAGAAAACATACCTACTTAATGACTGCAGTAAGCTTTATAGCCTCAGTTAGGTGCTACTTAATAGTATGTTCATTCTACTCATTGAGTTTTATGCCTAAAGTGAGACATGTATTCATAGATATGTTTATATTAACTGTACTTAATATTGAAAATATTTAGTTTAATTAAGATCTTTTTGAATCAATAAAATGTGAAAAATAAAAATAAATAAATAAAAAGCAACTGTAGATACCAGAGATAGTGTGGGAGGGGTGTGGGAAACAGCAGAGGGTGAGAGGGAGAGAATCAAGGGAGGAAAAAAGAAGTAAAGTATATATGAAACGAGAAATGGAAAATTATTTGTCAAAGATAACATGTATGGTAGTATTTTTAATTAAGCCAATATGAAATGTATTCTGGATGGGAAAACTCATTTTGTATGCTGCAATGATATAAAGTGAATAAATATAAAAATAATAAATTTTAAAAATCATTTAAAAATATAAATGCTAAAATATTCAATTCCAGTAAAATGTACAAATTTGGTCTTCTCTTACCTTTTTCCCTTTAGACATCCTGAGCATAAAATTTATACCACGATTTAACACAATAAGCTAAAATATCTCTGAAATGACAATCAAGCTACAAATGTCTAGACACCATAAAGCATACTAAATGTACTAACTGGATTTTCTTTTTCAATAAACTGACAGAAATTCATTCCATCTTGCAAATTAGTATATAATACATAGAATAAAAAAGCATCTTGGGAAGCTATGCTCTAAACTCCATCTTCTTGACTCCCAAAAGATTCATATCAGAAGCTATTTTAAAGCTGAAGTGTGTCATGGCCTGTTCAGGGAAGCTATGCTCTAAACTCCACCTTCTAAATTCCCAAAATATTCAGACAAGTGGAAGAGAGATTTTGTCACAGAAAGACCAGAAATCATTGCAGAGGCACAAGAAAATGAGAAACCAAAAATACATTTCTCCCCTAAGGGAAAATAATAATACCTCATCATCCACAAACAGTATAGTAAAACTCATGGAAATGTCTGATAGAGAATTCAGAATATTCATAGTGACAAAACTCAATGAGATACAAGAGCTGAGAGATAATGAACTCCAGAAGATGCAGGAGAAAAGAGACAATGAGTTCCAGGGGGTGTTGAAGTTCTTCCATCACCTGAAAGAGGAAATACATACCATAAAAAGAATCAAATAGAGCTATTAGAGATGAAGGCTGTCATTCAAAAAAGCAAAACCTCCCTAGAAAATATTAAAAGTCTATGAATTCATGCAGAAAATTGAATCTTGGGTGTTAAAGACAAAACCTCTGATCTAGAAAAAATAACAAAAAAAAAAAAGAACTGAAAAAATAACCCCCCAAAAATGAGAATAGTATAAAACAAACACTAGACAGCATTAAGCACCCAAACATCCAAATAATTGGTATCCCAGAAGGTGAGGAAACTAATAAGAGCATTGATAAGATTTCAGGAAATCTCAAAAGAAAACTTTCTAAGAGAGGCATTCAAATATCCAGGCCCAAGAAATACAAAGGATTCCTAATAGAATCAACCCAAGAAGATCTTCTCCATGCCTTATAGGCAGACTGGTAAATGGAACAGGATAGAAAGCCCAGAAATAAACTCAAGTATTTATAGTTAATTGATTTTCAACAAAAGTGTGAAGAACCTACAATGAAGAAGAACAGCCATTCTTCAGTGAATGGTGTTGGGGAAATCAAATAGCCACATGCAGAATAAAATCACAGTTACATTACATTTACAACTTCCAAGATTTAAACGGAAAGACTGGACCACAGTAACACTGCATACTCAACAGAAGAGAGTTCGAACATAAGACTGAACTGGTGAAATAGAATTTTATGACTTTTGAGTAAAACATTACTGATATTTTTTAAACTATGCTTTGTTTTCCCAATTTAAGCATTTTACTTTCTTTTGATGTATTGATATTTTCAGCAATTTGTTAAAATGTTTTTCTTGTTTGTTTCTTTAAATGCAAATATGAACTTTTCTTCTCTCCTGACCCCTCTCAAATTGGAAAATATTTGAGAGTGTTCTTATTTTGTGGCAGAAGGGTTATTTGCATAAGTTCAATAATGTTTGTTGCATTGAATTAGAAATTGGAAATATTCCTTATTGGACAGAGCTTTGACTGAAATGTCATATCTGAAGATTAATCAGAAAACTATGGAACTAAGATGGATCTCAAGATGGATCTAATAGAAGCTTAGAAAGATGACCTGGCACCATAAATAGTTCTGCCTGGCAGAGAGGATTAGAGAAGATAGATGAAAAAATTTATAACATAAAATAACCTGGACTTTTGTAGCCCCACCTTGTAAACAGTAGAGACTGCAAAAGAGCAACCACACCAGAGGATTATCTTGAGAAAGACTTTGAAGAAAGAAAAAGAGACTTATCCTTGCTAGCAGGTGGTATATCACAGAATACTTGGTAGGCAGGGCTGAACTGAGAAGGGTTATGTGTGACTAGTGTGCTGGGCATTTACTTTTCAACAATTTGAGTAGTTGACATGTAAATATTTTCTCAAAAATATTTAAAACCATACTGTCCCTATTGTTATAGAGTCACAAAAATTTATGCAATATTACAAGCAATATTTTGAACATTATCTTTAAAATTCAGTATTTTTAAATTTTGAAACTTGTTTATTAACTGTCATGAACTGTGGAGTCTAACTAAATTTTTTTGATATGTAAAGTAAATGTTTGTGTAAAAATGTAAAAAAAATAAGTAAATGAAAAGAAAACCAAAAAAAAAAAAAAACAAATGGAGGGAAAATAAAAAGCATCTTTACAGCCTGAACCAAAAGTAATTGTATTTAGTTTTCATAAAATGAGCTCATCTTTTTTTTTTTTCTTTTTCTGAAGAGGTTATTTTTGTTATATGGCACGTGCACTCGCCAGAAAGACAGAGAGACAGAGAGATAAAAAGCAAGAAATCACCCCCCAGGGGGGATGGGCATGCTGCAATCCCTTCTCCTCCATTCTTCTCTGGGGATCTTGGGCACGCACGTACAGGTGCCTGGCGTGAGTTTAAGCCACTGGGTCCGGGACTTGAACTGCAGTTGGCTACATGGGAGTCTAGCGACATAGCCATTACGCTAACTGCTGGTCCCGAGCTCATCTTTATTAAATTTATTTGTAAGTTACATAATAACAGTTGCTCCAGGATATGTATTATCATCTGCTAATTCACATAAACAAACAGATATATACATCTTAAGTATTTTTTAAAAAGAGAACACTGTGACTAGGTAGGCTTTATTTCAGGAATGCAAGGATAGCTGCACATATGCAAAACAATAAATGTAAGACTTTACATTAACAGAGAGGAAAAACCATATGATCATAACAATCGATGTAGAAAAAGCATTTGACAAAGCACAACATCCCTTTATGATTAAGACTTTCAGAAAAATTGACTTTGAAGGGACATTCCTCAACACAATAAAATCCATATATGAGGGAACCAGCAGTTAGCGTAATGACTATGTCACTGGACTCCCACATAGTCGACCGCAATTCGCATCCCGGACCCGGTGGCTTAAAAAACTCACGCTGGGCGCATGTGCAGGCGTGCCCAAGATCTCGAGAGAAGAATGGAGGAGAAGGGATTGCGGTGTGACCATCCTCCCTGGGGGTTGATTTCTTGCTTTCTGTCTCTATGTCTCTCTCTGTCTGTCTGGCTAGTGCACGTGCCCTATAGCGAAAACCTCACACACACAAAAAAATCTATGAGAAACCTATAGTTAATTTCATACTGAACAGGGAAACACTGAAAGCATTTTTTTTTAAAGTGAAACTATACAAGAATTCCACTTTCTCTACTCCTTTTCAAAATAGTACTGAAAATCCTAACCAATGCAATCAGATAAGAAAATAAAAT
>NW_006159474.1:77695-94806 GCF_000334495.1 Tupaia belangeri chinensis | reverse complement strand
GTGATAAATGAATACAATAAAGTGTCAGAATACAAAACCAATATACAGAAATCAGTAGCATTTTTATACACTAACAACAAGCAGACTAAGGTAGAAATAAAGAAAGCAATCCCATTTACTATAACCATAAAAATAATAAGAAACTTGAAAATAATCCTACCCAAAGAAGTGAAAGACCTCTACAAGGAAAAGTATAAACATCCAGAATATGCTGCATAGTAGCTTAATCATACATGTTATTATCAATAATTTTCCATTTCTAGTTTCATATATATATATATATATATATATATATATATATATATATATATATATATATGAAACTAGAAATGGAAAATTATTGATAATAACATGTATGATTAAGCTACTATGCAGCATATTCTGGATGGGAAATTACATTTTCTATGCTGTTACAATGCTCAGTGAATGAATGTAAATTAATTAATTAAAAAATAAGAAAAAAATATATTTAAAAACTTCAAAAATAAATTAAAAATTATGCAAAAATGTGGAAAAACATCTCATGCTTCTGACTTGGAAGATTTAATATCAAAATTTCAATATGACACAAATTAATTTACAAATTGAGTGCAATTGTGGTTAAAAAACCAGAGATTTTCTTCATAGAAATAGAAAAATATATTACAAAACTGTGATAATGAAGACAGCATAATATTGGCACAAAAGCAGGTAAATCAGTGGAATTGAATTAAGAACTCAAAGTAAATCACAAAATAAACAGCATACTTACCTTCAACAAAGGTGCAGGGGAATCCAATGGGGAAAAGAAAAATGTCTTCAGCAAATATGTGGAGAAACTGGGTATCCATCTGCAGAGTAATGAAAACTGGACCCCTACCTCTCACCATTAACAAGAATCAACTCAAAATGGATCAAGGATTGAGACATAAAACCTCAAAGTATAAAACTACTGGTGGAAAATTCTTAGAGACATTGGAATAGGCAAAGACTTCTTTCTTAAGCCATCTAAAGTACAGGCAATAGTCTCAAAAATAGACAAGTGGGACTACATTTTGGTTAAAAAGTTTCTGTACAGCAAGAGAAACAATGAGAGTTAGGAGACAACCCTCAGAGTGGGAAACTATATTTGGACACCATACCTTACATAAGAGACTGATAACCAGAATATACAGAGAAATCAAGCAGTTTACCTGAAAAACAAAATCCAATTAAAAGATGGGCAAGTGAGCAGGACAGACAACTCTCTAAGGAGGACATATTAACAACCAAAAAGCATATGAAAAATAGCTCAGTATCACTTTTTTTAAGATATAAGATAATTATTTTATTTAACTTTATTTATTTGTTTATTCATTTATTTTTAATTTGACCAGAGAAGGGGGGTGAGAGAGAGAGAGAGAGAGAAAGAAAGAAAGTTAAAAAGTAAGCTGCCAGGTTCAGGACTCAAACCATAGTCAGGTATGTAAGAGTCCAGCACCCTTAATCACCATGTCACCTGCTGGCCCTACTCAATATCTCTTATCATAAGGGAAAAGCATCAAAACCACAGTGAGGTACTATTTAACCCCAATCAGAATGGCTAAAATTAAAAAATATATATATTAAAAAGGATAAGTGCTGGTGAGGTTTCAGTGAAAAGAGAATTCTCTTACACTGTTGATAGGAATCTAAATTAGTACATTTGTAGAGAATGAAATAAAGTTTCTCAGAAATCTACAAGTAGAGGAACCAGCAGATGGCAGAATTGTTACATCACTGGACTAAAGTTTGAGCCCAAGAGGCTTAAAACTCATACCAGGTACATGTGCATGCATGCCCAAGATCCTGAGGGGAAAGTGGAGAAGGGATTGTGGAGGGGCCATCCCCCTGATGGGTGATTTCTTACTGTTTTTCTGTCACTCTCTATCTCCCTGGGGGAATGCGTATACCCTATAGCAAAAAAATTTCTCTGTAAAAACAAAACAAAACAAAAAAACAAAACCTTCAAGTAGAACTACCACATGACTCAGGAATTTCACTCTTTGGTATCTACGGAGGATAGAAAAAATATCAGTCAGAAAAACACTTGCATATCCATGTTTATTGTAGCATTTTTCACAGCAGCTAGGACATGGAATCAATCCAAATGTCCAAGAACAGACAAGTGGATTAAAAAAATTGGCACATGTATTCTATTGAATACTACTGAGCTATAAAAATCAATGAGACCATGACATTTGATAATAAGTGAGTGAATATGGAAAAATTAATGCTAAACAAAGCAAGCCAGACTATGAAAAAGAGGCATTGTGTGTCCATGCTCAGTTTATACCAAATATTAGTTCTCTATAACAGAAACTAAAAGATTGAAAGGTGTAATAGAATGTAGGACAAATGTAGATAATAGAGATAGTATAGGGAGGGGGTGGTTAATAAGGATTGGCAGGGAAGGGGTCAGAGAAAAAACAAACAAAAAGATTTAATAGACACAAAAATGAAAAGTTATGTGTTGATGATAATGTATCTGATAATATTTTAGATTTGACTAATATGCACTGTACTCATCCTGAGCAAAAACATGTCATGCACTTGTATAGACAGTGATTAAATGTAAAATAAACAAAAATTTTTTTGCCTATATTGCTTTTATGTTTTTTAATTTTTTTTTTGGGGGGGGAGAGATTTTCACTCACGCCGCAATCCCTTCTCCTCCATTCTCCTCTCGGGATCTTGGGCACGCACGCACATGCACCCGGTGTGAGTTTTAAGCCACCGGGTCCGGGACACGAACCGCGGTCGACTATGTGGGAGTCCAGCAACATAGCCATTACGCTAACTGCTGGTTCCCTTAATTTTTATTTTTTATTATCATCATAATCTTCTTTATATTACATTGGATTACATATAACTTTACATACACTGTATTACATTGGTTTTTCAAAAGGGAATGCCATGCAAGTCAGTCAGTACAAAGACATTAATCTCCCCACTTCAACATTCAATATCTTTTCTATGTTTTCCCCAATCATTATTATTATTATTATTATAATTATTTTTTTAAAACAGTCAATCGCTATTTCTCATTTTGCTTATAAAAATACTTTGCCCATCATGAAATACTTCTCAGACCAATCCAGCTGAGAATACTATGCATGTCATCATCAACAGTTAATAAGCCATATCTGTTTCTCACTAACGTCCTGCCTCTCTATTGTTCACTTGCTATCTTTCTCTATCCTCTTCTCTTCACTTCCCCCATTCCACACTGTCCTATTCTCATTAAGTAACTTCACTGCTTTTATTTCCTCCAATTTTTTGCTCTCTATGATAGAGTGTGGATAGTCGGTATATATTGAGTGGAATAAACAATAATTTTTAAAAGTGACATGTGATTGCCTATTTTGTGTTTTTCCTATTTATCCTGAACATGGTGCCTGCAGTGTTCCAGTTCAACCTACTTAAATCTCATATCAAACAATCATCTGTCCCTGTTGGAATATGTGAAGAACTTGTAAGTTGGGAATCAGTCCCTTATTTTAATTTTTATATCTCATTAGAAGTGAAGAGTTCCATCTCCAGCCCCCTGGCCAGCAAGGGACTCTGAGGCAGGGCCACCACTGGCCCCAGCCCCAGCTCTAGCTAGCTCTTTCCACCGCATAGTGGACTACTTCAGAAAGGTAGGCAGGAGTTTTTTGTTTTGTTTTGTTTTCTCTTCTTTCTTCTATTGTTTATTTCCTACTACTCATTGCCCCACAGACTGGCCTCTGCTCCGATAAGAGCTCCAGTTCCATCTTTAGTCACATAGAGAAATTGTGCACCACGCTAGAGCATGGCACGTGACATTTTCTTTTTTCTCCTTCATACTTTCTTCCTTATTACATTGTCCACTTCTCATTCTCCACTCTCCCGGAGGGAATAGACAGGTCTAGAATCACAATTCTGAAATATCCTATTATTGTAAGTCTCCCTGGGATCCATTTACTGAATCACCTGCAAAAAAGAAGATACTGCTCTTCAGACACCTGAATAGAATACTCCTCCTGAGACCACATTGCTAAACACAACAAAAGAGAGACTTTGGTACTCAGTAGTCCAAAGCAAAAGAGAAAGACATTTGTTCCTAGTCAAAGAAACATTCTCCTAAAGATATTAAGAAGTGAATACATTTCCCACTGACTAGAAGTAGAAGAAGAGCTTCAGGTCTGAATAATCCTGAAAATATGCCTCCATCAAAAAAACAGAGTAAGCCCCCTCCATCTCTCGGGAAAAAAAAAAAGAGGAAGTTAATAAAATGTCAGAGAAAGAATTTAGAACATTCATGGTGACAAAATTCTATGAGTGGGACCAGAAAAGAGATAACAAACTACAGGAGACTAGGCAGTCCTTCCACGATATGAAAGAAGAAATGGACACTGTAAGAAAGAATCAGATGGAATTATTAGGGATGAAGTCTGGAATACAGAAAATCAAAAACTCTCCTGAAAGTATTAAAAGTCGATTAGACCAAGCCCAAGCTGAAGATCAAATCTCTGAAGTAGAAGATAAAAACTCTGACTTAGAAAAAAACACCAAAAAGATAGAGAAAATAACAACAACAACAACAAAAAATGAGGATAATATATGAGAAATACTAGATTCCATTAGACACGCAAACATTTGAATAATTGGCATCCAAGAAGGTGAAGAAAACAATAAGGGTATGGAAAATCTATTCCATGAAACCCTGGCAGAAAATTTCCAAAATCTAGAGAGGCACTCAAACATCCAGACCCAGGAAATACAAACAACACCGAATAGAATCAACCCAAGAAGATAGTACCCAAGGCGCACCTTAGCCAGACCGGCAAAAATGACAGATAAAGAGGTCATCCCATCAGGCTAACAAAAGGCCTCACAACAAAAACAATGCAAGCAAGAAAAGAATGGGAAAATATATTGAAAGTGTTAAGAGAGAAACAATTTCAACTAAGATTATTATATCCTGCAAGATTATCCTCCATATAGAAAAAGAAAAAAAAAAGATTAAAATCTTCTCAGACAAACAAAAACTGAAAGAATTAGCCAACACCAGACCAGCTTTTCAAGAAACCCTGAAGAGAATACTGTTCCAGGAAAGCTAAAGAATTAACAGCCAGAAATAAAGGAATAAAAAGCAATCAAGACTGGAACCAGCAGTTAGCATAATGGCTATGTCTCTGGACTACCATATTGTCGACCACGGTTCATGTCCTGGACCCGGTGGCTTAAAACTCATGCCAGGCGCATGTGCGTGCATGCCCAAGATCCCGAGAGGAGAATGGAGGAGAAGGGATTGTGGCATGGCCATCCCCCCTGGGGGGTGATTTCTCACTTTCTGTCTCTCTGTCTCTCTCTGTCTGTCTGGCAAGCACACATGCCCTATAGCAAAAATTAAAAAAAAAAACAAACTGTTCATAAAAAAGCAACCAAGACAATGGCCAACTTGAAAGTTGAGACAAGTCCAGTAATATTGATAATAGCATTGATATTGATAGTAACACTGAATGTTAATGGATTAAATTTTTACACAGACTGGGTGAATGGATAAAAAAAAAAAAAAACCTTTATCTATTTCTTACAGGAAACCCACTTCGTGGATAAAGACATACATAGACTCTAAGTGAGGGGTTGGAAAAAGGTTTTCCATGCCAATAGTAACCAAAAGAAAGATAGAGTCACAATACCACGATACTAATTTCTAATAAAATAGACTTTAAAATAAAAAATGTTCAAAGAGACAAATAAGGGCACTTTATTGTAGTAAAAGGATCAATCAATCAAAATATATAATGCTTATAAATATCTAGCACCTAACACATGAGTATTCAAATATGTGAATGAAAGACTTGTGTATCTCAAAGGAGAGATAGACTGCAACACAGTAATTGCTGGAGATCTAAACACCACACTATCCCCTCTGGACAGATCATCTAGACAAAAAATAGGTAAAGAGATAAAGAATCTAAATGACACCATAAATCAAATGGACTAAACAGACATCTACAGAATTTTCCACCCAAAAACCAGGAGATATAATTTTTTCTCATGCTCACATGAAACCTTTTCGAAGATTGAGCACATGATAGGGCACAAGACAAGCCTCTACAGATTCAAAGGCATATAAATTTTACCCAGCATCTTCTCCAACCATGATGAAATTAAACTTGATTTTACATTCAAGAAAAATCCTCAAATACATAGAAACTAAATAACCTACTCCTGAATGACTTTATAAGTACTGAAGAAATAAAGACTGAAATCAAAAGATTCATGGAAGCCAATGACAATGAAGACAGGAGTTTCCATAATCTTTGGGACATTGGAAAAACAGCCACAAGAGGGAACTTCATAGCAATTAGGGCAAAGAATAATGCGGAAAGAAGGCAAATGGATCACCTAACATCATGCCACAGAGAACCGGAAAAGCAACACAAAACAAAACAAAAAAACCTCCAGGAGAAAGGAAATAATAAAGATAGGAGCAGAAATCAATAAAATAGCAGCAGAAATAAGTGAAATAGAAAATAAAAGAACTATACAAAAAATAAATGAAAGATAAATAAAATTGGTAAACCACTAGTTAGACTAATTACAAAGAGGAGAGAAAGGAACCAGGTAAATCAAATTTGTGATGAAACAGGCAATGTAAGAGCAGACATAATAGAAATAAAAAACATCATTAGAGGATATTATGAACAACTATATGCCAAGAAACAAGACAATCTGGATGAGATGGACAAATTCCCGGACAAATATAATCTACCGAAATTGAGCCAGGAGGATAAAGAAAGTCTAAATAGGCCCATAACAAAACAGTATATTGAATCATTAATAAATAATCTTCCAACAAAAAAGAGCCCTGACCCTGGTGTCTTCACCTCTGAATCCTAAGTGATATTTTCTGCAAAGATCTGATAAATATTTTGATTTATAAAATAATTTTGTATACTGGGCATGCTCCATAGGTTTTTATATGTAATATTTTCTTCTAATTGTTTTTATATTTTCAATATGATTTCTCTCTCACCTTTCCAGTTATTTAAAATAAATATTTTAAATTTTTAAAAGTAACAAGATTTTAAATTTATTTACTTTCTGTAGTCCCCTTCTTAGTCAGGGACTCTGAGGCAGGGCTGAATTTTAGTTCCAGCCCCAGCCTCAGCTTCAATCTTCAGAGCTCATCCCCCCTCATCCCCCTCCTCTGAGCAAGAAAGTAAGCACTTTTTCCTCCTTCCTTTTGCTAATTCTTTACTTCTCTCCTAAACTCCTCCTGTGGGAACCACATTGCTAATAAGCAGAAAAGAGAATTTGGCAAAGAAGCAATTCACAACAAGAGGGAAGTAAACCAGTTCACAGGTGCATAATCATTCTCCAAAGAGTTATCCAAAAGTGAATAAACCACAAAATGACTAACAGTCAAACACAGAAGAGCCTCAGTATGAGAAAATCAGGAAATACGTCTCCATTAAGAGAAAACAGTAATTCTCCTCCAACTTTTTTTTTTTTTTTTGGAGAGGTTTTCACTATAGGGCGCGTGCACTCACCAGACAGACAGAGAGAGACATAGAGACAGAAAGCGAGAAATCACCCCCCAGGGAGGATGGTCACGCTGCAATCCCTTCTCCTTCATTCTCCTCTCGGGATCTTGGGCACGCACGCACACGTGCCCGGCGTGAGTTTTAAGCCACCAGGTCCGGGAAGTGAACCGCGGTCGACTACGTGGGAGTCCAGCGACAGAGCCATTACGCTAATTGCTGGTTCCCATTCTCCAACTTTTGAAAACAAACAAACAAACAAAACAAACAAACAAAAAACAGAAGTTACCAAAATGTCATAAAAAGAATTCAGAACGCTCATGGTGACAAAATTCTATGCAATGAAACAGAAAAGATACAATAAACTCCAGGAGATGAGCAAGTCCTTCCATGATTTGAAAGAAGAAATGAACATTAAAAAAAATCAAAAAGAAATGTTAGAGATGAAGACTGTAATACAGGAAATCAAAACATCTTTTAAAGTATTAAGAGCCAATCAGATGATGCCAGAAAACTGAATCTCAGATGTAGAAGACAAATATGTGATCTAGATAAAAATAATCAAAAATAGAAAACCAAAAAGATGAAGACAATATAGGAGAAATACCAGACACCATTAAACACAAAAATAATCTATTCCACAAAATCCTGAAAGAAAACTTCCCAAGTCTAGGGAAGCACTTAAACATCCAAACCCAAGAAATACAAAGGACCCCAAATAGAATCAACTCAAGAAGATCCTCTCCATGATACATAATAGCCAGATTGAGAAAAACCACAAATAAAGACCAAATAATAAAATTCATAAGAGAGAAACATCAAGTTACTTGCAAATATTATCCCATCAAGCTAATATTGGATCTCTCACAGGAAACAATGCAAGCAAAGAATGGGAAGATATAGTAAAAGTGTAAAGAGAGAAACATTTTCAACCAAAAGTACTATACCTGGCAAAATTAACCTTCATATGGGAAAAAAAAGATAAAAAATATTCTCACATAAACAAAATCTGGAAGAATTCACCAATACCAAACCAGCTCTTTAAGAAATTATGAAGAGAGTGTTATACCAGTAAAACTAAAAAGGTACAGACAGAAGAGAATAAAAATCAACCATGAAAATGGCCAACTCAATGGTAGGGACAAGTAAGGAAATATTGATAACATTTACTGTTAATGGATTAAATTATTCAATCAAGAGACACAGAATGACTGAACGGATTAAAAAAATAAAAGAAACCCTCTATATGTTGGCTACAAGAAATGCAGCTAGTAGGTAGACTAAAAACAAAGGACTGGAAAAAAAGTATTCCATACAAATGTAAACCAGAGAAACCCTGGAGTTGCAATATTAATTTCAGACAAAATAGGCTTTAAAACAAAAACTGTAAGAGACAAAGGGCATTATATAGTACTAAAAGGGCTAATTCATTAAGAAAATATGCTTCTAAATATCTTTGCATCCAACTTAGGAGCACCCAAATATGTGAAGAAAATGCAGTAAGATCTAAAAGGAGAGAGTGTAACACACTAATTGTTGGGGATCTCAACACCTCAATATCTCCTTTGGACAGACCATTGAGACAAAAAATAAGTAAAAACTACAGGATCTAATGATACCATAAATCAAATGGACTTGACAGACATCTATCTATAGAACCTTCCACACAAAAACCATGAAATATAGTTTTTTCCTCACCCCCACCTGAAATCTTTTTGAAGATTGACCATATTATAGTACACAAAACAAGTCTGTACAGATTCAAAGGCATAGAAAATATATCCAGTATCTTATAAGACCATGATGCATTAAACTTGATCTTAATTTCAGAAAAAAATGAAAATACACAATCAAATAGAAACTAAATAACATACTTCTGAATTACTTCAAAACTAATGAAGAAATTAAGACTGAAATCAATAGATTCATGGAAACCAATGATAATAAGCACACAAATTTCCATAACTTCTAGGACACAGCAAAATGCAGTCATAAGGAAGTTCATAGTAATTAGTGTGCATAAGAAAAACATGGAAAGATGGGAAATGGATAACCTAAAATCATGCCTCAGAGAATTGGAAGAATGAGAATGAAAGAATCCAAAAAATTCCAGGAGTAAAGAAATAGTAAAGAGTCAAGCAGAAATAAATGAAATAGAAAATAAACAAGCTATGTAGAAAATACGTGAAAGCAAAAGCTGGTTCTTTGAAAAGATAATCAAAATTGACACATCATTAACTAGACTAATTAAGAAAAGGAGAGAAAGGAACCAGTTAAATCAAATTTGCAGTGAAGCATGAAATATTACAACAGACATTACAGAATACAAAACATCATTAGAGGACACTATGATCGACTATATAACAAACAAAAAAACCTTGATGAAGTGGACACATTCCCAGACACACATAATCTACTGTGATTGAATCAGGAAGGCCAAGAAAACCTCAATAGGCCTATAACAAGCAATGAGATGGAATCAGTAATAAATAACCTCCCAACAAGAAAAGCCTTGGTCCTGATGGATTAACTTCTGAATTCTAAGAAACTTTAATTTTTAAGGAAGAGTTAGTCCCCATTCTACTCATGTTATTTTTAAAGATCCAAAAGGAAGGAAGTCTCCCAAATTCATTTTATTAAGCTTCCATTGCCCTTATCCCCCAAACAGACAAGGACATGATAAGAACAGATCTACAGACCAATATCTCTGATGAATACGAACACAAAAGTTCTCAACAAGATATTAGCAAATTTTAACTAACAACATATAGAAAGGATTATACATTACAGATAGGCTTTATTCCAGGGATGCAAGGGTAGTTGAACATACACAAAACCATGAACACTCTATTAACAGAAAGAAAGATTAAAACCACATGATCAACTTTCATCTCTAGACCTCTGACCTGAGAGAAACTGAGGCAGGGACCCCTGCCCCAGCTCCAGCCCCAGCACTCCCAAGCCCAGAGACCTCTATCTCTGTCAGCCAGGACCACCCTTGCTCTATAGAAACCCTACTTCCATCTCCAGACCACTGGCCTAAGAGACACTGAGGCAGGGCCCCTGCCCCAGCTCCAGCTCTGGCACCCCCAAGCCCAGAGACCTCTATCCCTGTTAGCCAACACTGTACTCAGCTCTAAAGCAAACCCATTTTCAATCCCAGAGTCCTGGCCTCAGGGACACTGAGGTAGGGCCCCCTGACCCACCTCCATCCCTGGCACACCCAAGCCCAGAGACCTCTATCTCTGTCAGCCAGGTAGGAATTTTTCTTTCCTTCTTCTCTTACATTTGTAAATTTCACACTTTTCCTTACCACACAGGGCCACCCTCATCTCTACAGCAACCCCCCTTCCATCTCTAGACCCCTGGCCTAAGGGACACTGACATACAACCCCCTGCCCCAGCTCCATCCCCAGCACCCCTAAGCCCAGAGAACTCTATCTCTGTCAACCTGGTAGGGATTTTTTATTTCCTTTCCCTCTTCTTTTATTTGTAAATCTCACACTTCTGCTTACCACACAGGACCACCTTCAGCTCTACAGCAACAGCACTTCCATTTCCTGACCCTGGCCTAAGGGACACTGAGGCAGGACCTCCTGCCCCAACTCTAGCCCCAGCACTGCCAAGCTAAGAGACCTCTCTCTCTGTCAGCCAGGTAGGGATTTTTTTTTTCCTTCTCCTCCTCTTTCAATTTTAAATTCCACACTTCTCCTTATCACACAGGGCCACCTTCAGCTCTACAGCAACAGCACTTCCATCTCCAGACCTCTGGCCTAAGGGACACTGAGGCAGGGCCCCTGCCCCAGCTCCAGCCCTGGCACCCCAAAGCCCAGAGATGTCTATCTCTGTCAGCCAGGTAGGGATATTTTTCCTTCTACTCCTCTTTCATTTGTAAATTCCACACTTCTCCTTACCACACAGGGCCACCTTCACCTCTACAGCAACCCCACTTCCATCTCCAGACTCCTGGCCTGAGGGACACTGAGGCAGAACCCCTGCCCCAGCTCCAGCCATGCACCCCCAAGCCCAGAGACCTCTATTTCTGTCAGCCAGGTAGAGATTTTTACTTCTCCTCTTCCTTCATTTGTAAATTCCACACTTCTCCAAGCCACACAGGACCACCCTCATCACTACAGCAACCCCACTTCCATCTCCAGACCTCAGGCAAAATCACGCACTGTGCTAGTGTGAGGTACTTGACTTTTACTTTATTTTCCTTCTTACTTTCTTCTGTCTTATTTGGTCCTCTCTTCCTCTTCCTATGCCCTCCTGGATGGTCTAGATAGGTCCAGAATCACAGTTCTGAAATATTCTAGTATAGTAAGAATCTCTGGAATCCTTCCATTTACTGAACCACCTGTGAAAAAGAACATACATTTCTTCAGACACATGAATAGAATACTCCTCAGACCACATTGATAAACACAATAGAAGAAGGACTTCAGCTGTCTTCAGTCCATAGCAAAAGGAAAACACAGTTGCTCCTAGTTGAAGATACATTCCTCTAAAAGGTATACATCTCCCAATGGCTAAAAATAGAAGAAGAGCCTCAGGTCTGAATAAACTAGGAAAAATGTCTCCATCAAAATAACACAGTGACTTCCTTCCATTTCTTGAAAAAAAAACAGAGGATGTAAACAAAATGTCAGAAAAAGAACTTAGAACATTCATGGTGAGCAAATTCTATGAGTTGGAACAGAAAAGAGACAAAGAACTATAGGAGATTAGGAAGTCCTTCCATGATTTGAAAGAAGAAATGGACACCCTAAGAAAGAATCAGATGGAACTATTAGAGATGAAGTCTGTAATACAGAAAATAAAAAAACTGTGTCAAAAGTATTAAAAGTTGATTAGACCATGCTGAAGAATGAATCTCTGACATAGAAGATAAAACCACTGACCTAGGAAAAAAAAAAAAAACACCAAAAAGATCGAGAAAATAACAACAACAACAAAAACAAAAACATGAGGATAACATCCAAGAAATACTAGATTCTATTAGATGCCCTAATATCCAAATAATTGGTATCCCAGAAAGTAAAGAAACTAATAAGGGCATGGAAAACCTATTCCATGAAATCCTAGAAGAAAATTTTCCAAGTCTAGAGAGGCACTCAATCATCCAGACCCAAGAAATACAAAGGACCTCAAATAGAATCAACTCAAAAAGATTTTCCCCAAGGCACATCTTAGCCAGAATGGCGAAGACCACAGATAAAGACATATACTAAAACTGGCAAGAGAGAAACCACAAGTGACTTACAAAGGTCACGCCATGAGGCTAACACTGGATTTCTCAATGGAAACAATGCAAGCAAGGAAAGAATGGGGAAACGTATTGAAAATGTTAAGAGAAAACAGTTTCAACCAAGATTATTATATCCTACAAGATTATCTTTCATATGGGAAAAAATATTAAAATCTTCTCAGACAAAGGAATTTTCCAACACCAGATCAGCTATTCAAGAAACCCTAAAGAAAGTACTGTTCCAGGAAAACTAAAGAATTAATGGCCAGAAAAAAAAGGTAATAAAATAAAACCATGACAATGGCCAACTTAAAATGTTTGGACAGGTCCGCTAACATCAATAATAACATTGAATGTTAATGGATTAAATTCTCCAATCAAGAGACACAGACATGCTGAATGGATAGAAAAACAAACCCTCTACCTGTTTCCTAAAGGAAGCACATTTCATGGATAAAGACATACATAAATTGAAATTGAAGGGTCAGAAATAGGTTTTCCATGCAAATAGTAATCAAAAAAGAGCTGGAGTCACAATAATAATTTCTGACAAAACAGGCTTTAAAACAAAAACTGTTTGAAGAGACAAAGAAAGGTACTATATTTTCATAAAAGGGTCAATTGATCAAGAAGATAGAACACATAAATATCTATGCGCCTAGCACAGGAACAACCAAATATGTGAAGGAAAGACTGTTATGTATGAAAGGGGAAATAGAATATAAAGCATTAATTGTTTGAGACCTCAACACTGCACTATCCCATCTGGACAGATAATTTAGACAAAAAAAAATATAGGTAAAGAGATAAAGGAACTAAATGATACCATCAATCAAATGGACTGAACAGATATCTATGGAAGTTTTCATAAAAAAACATAAGATACACTTTTTTCTCACCCCTACATGGAACTTTCTCGAAGATTGACCACATCACAGACCACAAAGGAAGCCTCTACAGATTCAAAGGCATAGAATCGAAATCCAGCACTTCTCCGACCATGATGGAATTAAACTTGCATTTAATTTCAAGAGAAATCCTCAAAAATACTCAAATACATGGAAACTAAATAACCTATTCCTGAATGACTCCACAACTACGGAATAAATAAAGACTGAAATAAAAGAGTTCATGGAAGCAAATGAAAATGAGAACATGAGTTTCCATAATCTTTGGGACACTGCTAAAGCAGTCATAAGAGGGGAGTTCATAGCAATTAGTGCATATAAGAGGAAGATGGAAAAAAATGCAAATAGATCACCTAAAATCATGCCTCAAAAAAATTGGAAAAGCAACAGCAAAAAATTTCAAAAAAAAATCCTGGTGAAAGAAAATAATAAAGATGCGAGCAAAACTAAATGAAATAAAAAATAAATGAAATATACAGAAAATAAGTGAAAGCTGATTCTTTGAAAGGATAAAAAAAATTGATACACCACTAGTGAGACTTATTAAGAAGAAGAAAGGAACCAGTTGACTCAAATCTTCATGAAACAAGCAATATAACAACAGATATAGTAGCAATAGAAAACATTATTAGAGGGTAATATGAACATCTATATTCCAAAAAACAACACAATATGGATGAGATGGACAAATTCCTGAGTACCTATAATCCACTAAGATTGAGTCAGGAAGATATAGAAAGTTTGAATAGGCCCATATCAAGCCAGTATATTGAATTAGTAATAAATAACCTTCAAACAAAGAAGAGCCCTGACAGGGATGGCTTCACCTCTGATTTCTACAAAACATTGAAAGAAGAGTTAATTGGAGGGCCAGCAGTTAGTGTAATGGCTATGTTGCTGGACTCCCACATAGCCGACCACAGTTCGTGTCCCAGACCCGGTGGCTTCAAACTCATGCCAGGTGCGTGTGCATGCATGTTCAAGATCCCAAGAGGAGAACGGAGGAGAAGGGATTACAGTGTGGCCATCCTCGCTGGGGGATGGTTTCTCGCTTTCTGTCTCTCTGTCTCTCTCTGTCTGTATGGCGAGCACACACGCTCTATAGGAAAAAAAAAAAAAAAGAAAGAAAGAAAGAAAAGTTCATTACTATTCCACTCAAGTTATATCTAAAGATCCAAAAGGGTGAATCTCTCCCTAATTCATTCTAAGAAGCCTCTAACATACTTATCCTTAAAACCTGTAAGGACAGGACAATGAAGGAAAACTATAGACCAATATTTCTGATGAATATAGATGCAAAGATTTCCAACAAGATACTAGCAAATCTTATCCAACACCTTATAAAAATATTATACATTATGATTATGTAAGCTTTAGTCCAGGAATGCAAGGTTGGTTCAACATACACAAAACTATAAATGTAATACACCATATTAACAGGAAGAAAGAAAAAAAACATTATGGTTATATAAATTGATACAGAAATAGCATTTGATAAGATAAAACATCCTTTCATGATCAACACTCTGCATAATTGGCATAGAAGAATCATTTCTCCACACAATAAATCTATCTATGAAAAACCCATAACAAACATCATCCTGAATGGAGAAAAGCTGAAAACTATTCCACTAAAAATGGGTACAAGACAAGGATGCCCACTTTCTCCACTCATTTTCAATACAGTACTGGAAGTCCTTGCCAACACAGTCAGAAAAGAGAAAAAAAAAAGGTATTCAAATAGGAAAAGAAGAGGTGAAACTTTCTCTAGTCATAGATGACATGATTATGTACATAGAAAACCCAATGGTTTCCATGAAAAAAGTTTCTGGAAGTAATACATGAATACAGTAAAGTCACAGGATACAAAATCAATATACAGAAATCTATAGCATTTTTATATATGAACAACAGACAGACTGAGATAGAACTGAAGAAAGTTAGTCCATTTACAATGGCCACAAAAAGTATAAGATACTCAGAAATAAGTCTAACGAAAAAAGTTAAAAACCTCCACAAGGAAACATACAAGAAGCTAAAAAAAATAAATTAAAATGGAACAAAAAAGTGGAAGGACATCCCATGTTCCTGGATTGGAAGAATTAATAAAATTAAAATGGCAATTCTACCAAAATTAATCTACATATTGAATGTAATGCTGATCAAATAACAGACACATTCTTCACAGATCTAGAAAAGACAATCATAAAATTTCTCTGGAATCATAAAAGATTCCTTATTGCTAAAGCAATCCTGCAGAAGATGAGTGGAGTGGTCCGCATCTCAATTGAAGAACCAAAACTATACTACAAAGCTGTGGTACTCAAACAGCATGGTTTTCTCACAGAAACAGACATGTGAACCAATGAACAGAATAGAATCCCCAGAAATACATTCCCAAACAAACAGTCTACTGATTTTTGACAAAGGTTACCTGTCAATATAGTGGGAAAAGGGAAACCTATTCAGCAAATGGTGCTGGAAAAACTGGATTTCCACCTGCAGAAAGTTGAATCTGAACCCCTACCTCTCACCTTTGACAAAAATCCAGTCAAGGTGGGTCAAAGATCTAAGCCCTCAAACTAGAAAACTCATCCTGGAAAAAGAAAAAAAAAAAAAAACTCCTCCTGGAAAAAAACAGAAATCTCTGGGAGACACTGGGGCAGGGGAAGAATCGGTGTTTTTTTTTTTCTTTTTTTCTTCTTTTTGAGAGATTTTCTGGTATGGGGTGCATGCACTTGCCAGAAAGAATGAGAGAAACAGAGAGACAGAAGCGAGAAATTATCCCCCAGGTGGGATGGCCACACTTCAATCCCTTCTCCATTCTTCTCTCAGGATCTTGTGCCCTCACGTGAGTTTAAGTCACTGGGTCCAGTACTCGAACTGCAGTTGTCTATGTGAGAGTACAACAACATATCCATTACGCTAACTGCTGGTCCCATGACTTCTTAAGTAAGACCCCCAAAGTACAGTGGATAATCCCCAAAATAGACAAGTGGGATTATATCAGACTAAGAAGTTTCTGCATGGCAAAAGATACAATAATTAGTGTAAATTGACAGTCTTCAGAATGGGAAAATATTTTGTAAACTATGCATCAGATAAGGGACTGATACTCAGCATACACAAAGAACTCAAGCAGCTGTTCTGAAAAAAGTTGATCAACCCTATTAAAAAATGGGGAAATGAGTTGAAAAAAACACTCTCTAAGATTACATACAAATAGCCAAAAGGCATATGAAAAAATGCTCAATATCCTTCATTGTAAGGGAAATGGAGATCAAAACAATGAGATTTCACTTAACAACAGTCAAAATGACTAAGTTAAAAAAAATGATAAGTTCTGTCACTGGTGTGGTGAAAGGTGAACTCTCTTACACTGCTGGTGGGAATGTAAATTAGTCCAGCCACTGTGGAGAACAACTTGGAGATTCCTCAAAA
>NW_006159474.1:76881-77648 GCF_000334495.1 Tupaia belangeri chinensis | reverse complement strand
GGGTATCTACCCAAAGGACAGAAGAATTCTTAATCGGAAAAGTGCTTGCACATCGTTGTTTATTGCGGCACTATTCACAATTGCTAAGCCATGGAACCAACCCAAATACCCATGAACAGATGAATGGATTGAAAAACTTTGGTGCATATACTCTATGGAATACTATTCAGTCATTAAAAAACAACAAAACCCTGGCTTTGACAGAAAGTGGAAAAATATGGAAGATTTACTGCTGAGTGTAGCAACCCAGGCTATGATGGAGAGACATTGTATGCCCCCACTTAATATATACCAAGTGTCCACACTCTATGACTAAAGCCATTTGACTAAAGGATACAGACAGTAAATGGATGTCAATAACAAATATGGTGAAGTGTGTGCGGAAGAGGAGGGCCTGAAGAAGGACACTTAGAAGAAAAATAGGGAGGCAAAGCATTACTGGGACAAAGAAATGTGGTATTATCTGTTGAAGATATTTTATAGTTTTATCAACTGGACTAGGAAGAAATGTTCACATGTGAAACATTCACTTTGTAAACTAAATAATGTGATTGAATATATAAAAGAAAATTAAATAAAAAATGTAAATAAAAAAACATGTGATCATATCAAGCAATGCAGAAAAAGGGTTTTTTAAAATACATCCCTTCTGAGAAGAAGCCACGGGCCTTCAGGAGAAGGTTCCACATGGCTACAGTGAACTAGATTTTTAAGGGAATGAAGATTTTCTACTAATAATTCAGCCTCCAACAAACGAGCTAGCATGA
>NW_006159474.1:66388-75363 GCF_000334495.1 Tupaia belangeri chinensis | reverse complement strand
ATGTGTAAAGTTAGACTTGTGCTCATGGAAATGTGTGTGTCACCTGTGTTTGCTATGAGGGTATTTGGATTGATTAGGGTCTTTGGTGATTCAATAAAATGTGTGTGTGGGGGGAAAAGGTTATAGAAAGCAGAACCAAGGATGGGGGGGGAAAAAAGCAAAACATACAGAAAACAAGAAATGGAAGATCATTTGCTGACAATAACATGTTTGTTGATGTGCTCGATTGAGACAATATACAGTACACTATGGATGGAAAATCTCATTTTGTATGCTGTAATGATGTACAGTGAATGAATGCAAATAAATAAATTGAAAAAAAAATACATCCCTTCTTGATTAAAATTCTCTGCAAAATAGACATAGAAGGGTCATTCCCCAACAAAACAAAAATTATTTATTAAAAATCTATAGCTTACATCATCCTGAATGGGGAAGAGCTGAAATCTTTTCCACTAAAAAAATGGTACCAGATTGGTGTCCACTTTCTCTACTCCTTTTCAACATAGTGATGAAAGTCTCAGCCAATGCAATCAGAAAAGAGAATTAAATATAAGGCATTCAAATAGGAAAAGAAGAGTTGAAATTATCTCTATTTGCAGGTGTTATGACTGTATACATAGAAGACCCAAGGGTATCCACAATAAAATCTCCTGGAATTAATAAATGAATACAGTGAAGAGCCAGGATACATAATCAACATACAGAAATCTATAGCATTTCTCTATACTAACAGCAAGCAGACTGAGATAGAACTGAAGAAAGTAATCCCATTCACCATAGCTACAAAAAGTAAAAGATACCTAGAAATAAATTTAACCAAAGAAATCAAAGATCACCACAATGAAAAGTATGAAAAACCTAAAAACAAAAAAGAAAATGACAATGATACAAAAAGGGAAAAGATATCCCATTTTTCTGGATTGGAAGAATTAATATAATCAAGATAGCTATTTCACCCAAATTAATCCACATATTTAATGTAATCCCAATCAAATTACCAGAGACATTTTTCACAGATCTAGAAAAAAAACCCAATTGTACAATTTATCTGGAATCATAAAAGACCCTGTATTGTCAAATCCATCCTGTGTAAGAAGAGTGGAGTGGGAGATATCTCACTCTCTGAGTCAAATATATATTACAAAACTGTGATTATCAAAACAGCATGGTATTGGCATAAAAACACACAAGTGGACCAATAGCACAGAAGAGGATCCCAGAAATAAACCCCAAAACATACAGCCAACTGATTTTTGACACCCATCAATTGAGTGAATAAAGGCAAACCTCTTTAGCAAATGGTGCTGGATAAACTGGATATGCACCTGAAGGAAGATGAATCTGGATCCCTAGTTTTTGGCATTGACAAAAATCAATTCAAAGTGGCTCAAAGATCTAACTATAAAACTACTGGTTGAAAGCACTGGGGAAACTCTGGGCAACATTGGGGTAGGCAAAGATTTCTTAAATAAGATTCCACAGAGCACAGGTGATAATCTGAAAAACAGATAAGTGGAATTTCATTAGATTAAGAAATTTCCATACAACAAAAAACACAGTAACTAGTGTCATTCAACAACTCTTGAAATGGGAGAATACTTTTGGAAAATATACCTCAGATAAGGAATTGATAACCAGAATAAAAAGAACCTCAATCAGTTTACCTGAGAAAAAAGTGACTAATCCAATTATAAGATGGAAAAATGAGTGGAACAACTAACTCTCTAAGGAAGACATGTCGACATCAAGAAAAAATTGTCGCTGGACTCCCATGTAGTCAACTGTGGTTCGCATCCTGGATTCCATGGCTTAAAACTCACGCCGGGCGCGTGTGCATGTGTCCCCAAGATCCCGAGAGGAGAATGGAGAAGTGATTGCGGCGTGACCATCCCCTTGGGAGATGATTTCTTGCTTTCTGTCTCTATGTCTCTCTCTATCTGTCTGGCGAACACACGTGCCCTATAGCGAAAACCTCTCAAAAAAATATGAAAAAAATGCTCAATATCCCTCATCATAAGGGAGATGCAGATCAAAATCACAATAAGATGCCACCTAACCCCAGTCAGAATGGTGAAGATTTAAAAACAAAAAAATAAGTGTTGGCAGGGCTGTAGTCAAAGTTAAACTCTCCTACACTGCTGGTGGGAATGTAAATTAGTCCAGCCACTGTGGAGAACAATATGGAGTTTCTCAAAGATCTACCAGTGGAACTATCATATGATCCAGCAATTCCACTCCTAGGTATCTGCCCAAGGGACAGGAGAATTCTCAGTCAGAAATGTGCTTGCACATCTGTGTTTATTGTGGAATTAAAATTGCTAAGACATGTAACCAACCCAAATGTCCACAAACAGTGAACAGATGGGGAAAATGTGGCACATATACTCTATGGGATACTTTTCAATCATACAAAACAATAAAACCCTGGTTTTTGTTTTGTTTTTGTTTTGTTTTGTTTTGTTTTTTTTTTTTTTTGGGGGGGGGGTTTGCTATAGGGTGTGTAGGCTTACCAGAAAGACAGAGAGACAGAAAGCAAGAAATAACCTTCCAGGGGAAATGGCCACACCGCAATCCCTTCTCTTTTATTCTCCTCTCAGGATCTTGGGCACACATGCACATGCTCCTGGCATGAGTTTAAGCCACTGGATCTGGGGCTCAAACTGCAATTGACTTGTGGAAGTCCAGCAACATAGTCATTACACCAACTGCTGATCCCAAACCCTGGTTTTTGATACAAAGTGGATGAATATGGAAGATTTACTTCTGAATGAAAGAGAGACATTATATATCTCCACCTATATATACCAACTGTCCACATTCTATGGTGGAAACTGAAAGACTAGAGCATATAGAAGCATGGAAAATGGTTACAGATACTGGATACAGTGTGGAGAAGGGGAAGAGTATGAGGAAAGATACTAAGGAGAAAAATAGAAGGGCAAGACATTTATGGGACACAGAAATGGATTATTATCTGTTCATAATAACATTTATAGTATCCCCATCTGGACTGGTGTGAAGTGTATTTATGTTGGGAGTATTGACTTTACAAGCTAGGTAATATATGTGACTGTATAAAAGAAATTTAAATTAAATATATTAAAAACAACAACAAGAAAATTCCAGGAAAAAAGGAATAATAAAGATTCAAGTGAAAATAAATGAAATAGAGAATAAAATAACTATATAGAAAACAAAATCAAAAGCTGGTTCTCTGAGAAGATAAAATAGACACACCATTAGCTAGATTAATCTAGAAGAACAAAGAAAGGAACCAGATATATCAAATCAACATAGAAACAGGCATTATTACAATGGACATCAAAGAAATACAAAATATCATCAGAGAATATTATGAACAATTACACACCAACAAACAAGAAAACCTTTATGAGATGGACTAATTCCTGGACACATATAATTTGCCAAGATTTAACCAGGAAGAAATAGAACTTCTGAATAGACCCATAACAAACAATGAGATTGAATCACTAATAAATAGTCTTCCAACAAAGATGATGGCTTTTCTTCTGAGCTCTACAACACTTTAAAAGAAGAACTAATTTGAATTCTCCTCAAACTATTTCTAAAGATCCAAAAGGAAAGACCCCTCCCAAATTCATTCTATGAATCTTCATCATTTGTTCTATGGTGTCTACTTCTTCTTTCAAATTATGAAAGAACTTCCTCATCTTCTGGAGTTCATTGTATCTTTTGTATTGCATCTCATTTAGTTTTGTCACTATAAATATTCTGAATTATCTCACATTTCCATGAGTTCTCTTTTACTGCCTCTGAATGATGAGAAGAGATCATCATTTCCCTTGAGGGAGAGAGATTTTCTTGGTTTCTCATATTTCTTGTGCCTCTGCACTGGTTTCTGGTCATCTGATGGATTATATGTTCCTTCCTAATTTCTTGGAGTTAATTCTGTAACATCAGGGGGAAAGGTGCACTCTGCTTTTCTGGTGTGTTCTATAAAGAGGGCCTTGTGTTATGGTAAGAGAATGGTACGTTTAGCCAGCTTGAGGTGCTTGATTCCTCTGCAGAGACCCAGGACCTAGTGTACCTTGGGCTAAGCTGGAGGTAGCTAAGAGTTCAAAGGCATAAGGGAGAAGGTGAACCATGGTCTTCCTGTCTCCCTCATGCTCACCCTACAACCTGCACTACCATTACTGGAACTGGATATTCCAATGGTTTGGGAAGTGGAGAAGAGTGGGACCCTCCAGATCCCAGTTAACACACCTGAAAGTTCAACAGTGTGCACGAAGAGGTGAGCCATGTTCTCTCTGCAACTTTGTCTCCCTGATGCTTACCCTGAAACCTCAGAAATCTTTAAAATAAATGGAAAGGAAATATTAATTTTTGCCAGACTAATGCCAATCATGCTAAGTATCAGGTATGTCATTGTAGCCAGATTTCCAGAGATGGCATTATGTTGCTGTGTGACCTTGGGAAAGTCTTGTTTACTCTAGGTCTCCAGTTTCCTAAAGGGGTCTGGGCCAGTTGTCTTCAAAGTGAGGTGACCATTTGGTATCACCTGAACTGAGACATTATTAACAATCACCTATGATTGTAGGTGACCCCGATGTCCTAGGAAAACTGGGATCTACAATCACCATAAGGGTAACTTTGCAAATTCAACTATCTTTGCCCATGTCATTCTGTAGCTGGGACAATGAATACAAATTTTTGACCCTAGGATTCCAGAGCAAATGTCTGGCCCCTAGAGAGCTGCAAGATCCTTGATGGCACTTTAAATTCCAACCCAGTATGTTGGAGTCTTACTGTTTAAAGGGCCTGAGAACTGATATATATGACATTATCCACTTAGAAAAGGGAAAGTTAGGGTTAAAATAAAGCCATTAACCAATAGGAAAAAAAATAGTTTCTGCTCCTTGGATATGAAACAGAGCAAGAGCCTCCTAATGTAGTTTCTAGGGTTCCTGAAATATAAAGTCCACTTGCATTGTAATGGCCCAGAGTAAGGAGTGAGTCTTCAGACTTTGGTTATGATAATGACCGACATGGACCATGAGTGAGGGCCATTTGACCTCTAAAACTCTCACTTAAAGGAAAGAAGGTTTTCATTTCAATATGTAAGATGTTTTGTAGACTGGAAACTACTGGTTGTGAGTTCAGAGACTCCAGGCTGAATGGTTCCAGACACCTGAAGAGGAATTTGATTATCTAAGGCCTCACCAATCAAGAATGCCCATGAGCTGTCACGCCCTCTTGAACCAATCACTGAACTGATCATGCGCCTGGGACCTCTGCCCCTAATTTTGCCCTTAAAAACGCATGTGGGGAACATCTCTGGGAGACTGGGTCTTTTCAGCATGAGAGCTGCCCACTCTCCTTGCTTTGCACTTTGCAATAAAGCTGTACTTTCCTTCATCACACCATGTGCCTATGCTTGGTTTTATAGCGCGTGGGTGAGCAAACCTGATTTGAGTTCGGTAACAGATATTCCAACTTCCCTGGCAATACCTGAGATTTTCAAACCTGTAAATTGGCCCAGCCTAGAGGGACAGAGCATTCTGTAGTGAAAGGTTTTAGCCGGCAGCTGGCTGAACCTCCTTATCCAGGGAGTGTTACAACAACGGCGACCCCAATCAACCACAAAGTCGAATCTTGATGTAAAATACAAGAGGTTTTACTGCTAGTGTGCTAGGACTCCACTCTCAGTCGTGCAAGACACGATCACGAGTGAAGCCCCGAACAAAGGAACATTCAGGTTATATAGACACAAGCCACGGGGTGAGGGGAGGAAAGAATGAGGAAGTAAGATAAGGCGCTTCTAGGGTAATTTTATGGCGTCCTTGAAGTTTTACTTGCTCAAGCAGGACAAAAATGTTTCTCTTTACAGTTGTAGCCATTTGGTCAGGTTTGCAGAGGCATTTGGTCGGAGTTTCTGGGGTTAACAGAAGGGGGGAGGAGTTTTACAAGGGTCTGGGCTTCCTGCAATGTGCTAAATTAACTTGCAAATGGCTCTGGGCTTCCTACAGAGTGTTAGTGAATTGCGGGTTTCCACAACTTCAGCAGCATCAGCTTTAGTACAGAAGCGAAAGAGACAAAGGTTAGATTTTATCTTCATAAGACAGGATAGTTTAATTTTATTCTTACAGTAGCATAATGGAGTGCAGAAGCCATAAGTCCAGTTGCAGATTCATATCTGAGTTCAATAGATCTGAAACACACCAGACATGCATATTCAAGATCCTGATGAAAGGAACAGCAGTTACCATAATGGCTATGTCACTGAACTCCCATGTAGTCAATGGCGGTTCAAATCTTGGATCTGGTAGCTTAAACTCACACCAGGCACGTGTGCGTGCATGCCCAAGATCCCAAGAGGAAAATGGAGGAGAAGGGATTGTGTCATGGCCATTCCCACTGGGGGGTGATTTCTCGCTTTCTAGCTCTCTGTCTTTCTGGTAAGCGCACGTGCTCTATAGCAAAAACTTGTCAAGAAAAAAAAAAAAAGATCCTGATGAAGACCCAGCTGCAGGCCTCTGGCCAACCAGAGATACTGAGTCAGGGACATAACTGCCCCCTTGCCTCACCTCCAGGCCCCCCAGCCCAAGATCCTGCCCCTTAGGTGGGTAGCTAGGATTTTCTGCTTTTGATTTTTGTGCTTCTCCATTCTCTTGTTAATTCCCTGGTTTTCCTCCTCCCACAGACTGTCCTTTCCCCAGCTGCAGGCGACAGACCCAGCTGCAGGCCTCTGGTGAAATTGTGTGCCTCCCTAATGCATGGCACAGGACTTTTTCATTATTTCTTTGTGTTGTCTTTTCTTTCACCTGTTGTCCTCTCCTCTTCATCTTCCACCCTGCCAGAGGGAATAGACAGGTCTATAATCAGATATCTGAAATCCCCTAGTAATGTAAGTTTCTCTGGGATCCTCCCTTGTACTGATCCACCTGTGAAAAAGGAAATACTGCTTTTCAGACACCTCAATAGAGTACCTCTCTTGAGACCACATTGGTTAAAACCACAGAAAAGAGACTTTGGCAAATATTAAATGGCAGCAAAAGGGAAACTCACTTACTCCTAGTCAGAGAAAGGTTCCCATAAGAGGTATTCAAAGTGAATACATCTAACAATGGCTAAAAGTAGAAGCAGAGTCTCAGGTCTGAATAAACAAGGCAATATGTCTCCACCGAAGGAAAATGGTAACTCCCTTCCATCTCTCGTAAATATGGAGGATGTTACCAAAATGTTAGACAAAGAATTTCAAACATTAGTGGTTACCAAATTCTATGAGTTGGAAGAGAAAAGAGACAATGAACTGCAGGAGATTAGTAAGTCCTTCTAGGACATGAAAAAAGAAATGGACACTCTGAGAAAGAATCAGGTGGAACTATTAGAAATAAAGTCTGTAATAAAGGAAATGAAAAACTCTCTTGAGATTATTAAAAGTTGATTAGACCATGCTGAAGATTGAATCTCTGATGTAGAAGATAAAACCTCTGACCTAGAAAAAAAACACCAAAAAATATCAAGAAAATAACAAACAACAACAAAAAACAAACAAGGATAATATATGAGAAATACTAGACTCCATTAGACTCCCAAACATCAGACTAATTGGCATCCCAGAAGGTGAAGAAACAAATAAGAGCATGGAAAATCTATTCCATGAAATCCTGGAAGAAAATTTCCCAAGTCTAGAGAGGCACTCACCCAATCCAGATCCAAGCAATACAAAGGACCCCAAATAGAATCAATCCCAGAACATCTTCCCTAAGGCACATTCTTAGCCAGACTGTCCAAGACCACAGATAAAGACATGATACTATAACCAGCAAGAGAGAAACAGAAGTGACTTACAAAGGCCATCAAATCAGGCTAAACCAGACCTCTCATCGGAAACAATGCAGGCAAGGAAAGAATGGGAAGATGCATTGAAAGGTTTTTTTTTTTGGAGAGGTTTTCGCTGTAGGGCGTGTATGCTCGCCAGGCAGACAGAGAGAGACATAGAGACAGAAAGCGAGAGGGGGGATGGTGCCGCCGCAATTCCTTCTCCTCCATTCTCCTCTCGGGATCTTGGGCACACACACATACACACACGCGCGCCCGGCGTGAGTTCTAAGCCACCGGGTCTGGGACGCGAACTGCGGTCAACTACGTGGGAGTCCAGCGACATAGCCATTATACTAACTGCTGGTTCCTTGCATTGAAAGTTTTATGAGAGAAACAATTCCAACCAAGACTATTATATCCTGCAAGATTATGCGTCATATGGGAAAAAAAAGATTAAAATCTTCTCAGAGAAACAAGATCTGAAAGAATTTGCCAACACCAAGAAACCCTGAAAAAAAGTATTGTTCCAGGAAAACTAAAGAATTAACAGCCAGAAACAAAGAAATAAAAGGGAACTAAGACAATGGCCAACTTAAACGTCGGTATAGATCCTGTAACATCAATAATAACACTGAATGTTAATGGATTATATTCTCCAATCAAGAGAAACAGACTGGCCGAATGGATAAAACAACAGAAACCCTCTATCTGTTGCCTACAGGAAAGCCACCTCATGGAGAAATACATAGACTGAAAGTGAATGGTTGGAAAAAGCTTTTCCATGCAAATGGAAACCAAAAAAGAGCTAGAGGCAGTCGCCAAGGGAGCCCGCCAGACGCCATGGCCATGAGGAGCCGCACCTCCGAGCATGAGCACGTGGGGATAGGGCAGGGCCAGCAAGCCAGCTGGTGCAGCACTTCAGGGGCACCCTGGGCTTCAAGCCAGAGCAGTGCCGCCCGCGCCCGCTTCAAGGAGCTGGTCAACGCGGTCGCCACTGTGCACACTGACCCCGCCCACGGGCGCCAAGTGCGTGCACCTCAAGAGGCAGTTATGCGTGGAGCCACCCAGGACCGCGCCCCACGGGGAGCCCGCGGAGCCCGCCCGAGGCCCCAGAGGGCCCGGCCGGCCCAGGGAGGTCGGCCTGCGCCCTGCAGCCACGGCCCGGA
>NW_006159474.1:61034-66078 GCF_000334495.1 Tupaia belangeri chinensis | reverse complement strand
GGGGCCGGCAGCCGGGGAGCTCCGCGGGCGGGCGCGGCCCGAGGCGGGGGCGACTCGGACAGCGCGTCAGTGACCTTGTGGGCAGCGACTCGGTGACGCTGGACCCTTTGGAGCACGCCTGGATGCTCTTGGCCTTGGATGGCAAGTGGGACAGCCTGGAAGGGCTGCTCACGTGCAGCCCGGCCTGCTGGGCCAAGCGGGACTTCAACGCCTCCCCCTGCCTGCACTGGGCCGCTAAGCACAGCAGGCAGGAGCTCCTGGCCATGCTGGTCAACTTCGCCAACAAGCACCAGCTGCCGGTGAACATCAACGCCAGGTCAAGCGCGGGCTACACCGGCCTGCACTTGGCAGCCATGCAGGGCCACGTGGAGGTAGTGAAGTTGTTAGTGGGCGCCTACGACACTGACGTGGACATCAGGGACTATAGCGGGGGGAAAAAGGCCTCACAATAGCTGAGTCAGAGCACCACCGAGGAAATCAAGAGCCTGGATGAGGAAGCTGCGGAGAGTGCGGCCCGCAGCGAGGGTGGACTCTGGAGGCTGTCCAAAGTGCTCTCCTTGCACATCACCTACAAGCTGTCACAGGTCCTCGAGGATGGGAGGGACCACCACCACCACCACCACCTCCACCTGACTGAGGGGTGGGCTGGAGGCAAAGCGAAAGAAGCAGGTCGCAAAACCTCCAGCTGCTCTAGAGGGCAGATCAAACCCAGGCTCAACAAAATCCTCTTCAAAACCTGAATCATCCACACTACGCCCTCTTTCAGGGACTCATAAGAGCCACTGGAGGAGGGAGAGGAGGAGGAAGAGGAAGAACAGTCTCTTAAGGGCCACTCTTTGTCCTCATTCAAATTGAGACCAAAGTCAAATGTATTTGGGTAAAAATAATTTCAGGGACGCTAAGGCTGTCTTCAGGAGTAGAATCCTATGTGTGAGTATAAGGAAGTGAGACAGAAAAGAGTGAGACCAAATCGTGCATTCTCCAGGGCTTAGAATGGGTGGGGAGGAGCCGCCCGCATTCTGGGGGAAGTGGATTTCTTTTGAAGTGATTCACCACCATACCTTGCCTCTGCTTCATTCCTCAACCCACCCCTCTGCCCTGGAGTCCCTGTGTCTGAGGACTAGAAAGGCAGCCAAGTCGACTGGACAGAACTGATGGCAGAGGGTTCCTTTGCTTTAACCATTACTGGATACCAAAGTAAGGGATGATGCACTTTGGCTTCTCTGTTGTATAAGTGGTTACTCTTCTAAAAGCAACAAAAAGTGCAAATCCTAACAAAACCGGCAGTATTTACAAGTGAACAAAACTACTCACTGCCCTTGTTTTATTTTTTTACTAATTGCCATTTGCTTTCTAAGGTACTTCTGAAGGTCAATCACAGTTAAAATGCTAAAAATATTAGCTAATAAAAATGGGAATCCTGTTGGTATCCTATTTGTGTTATAAATTGCCTTTCAGTTATTTTTTTTGTAAGCTATTTCAATTTTAATCACTGAAGAAAGAGTAAACATTAACTTTGACAAAATCTGTAGTGTGGTTTCTACCGATAACTCTACAGCCACTCAGTGTTAAGGTACTTTATTAATAACTACGTAGATTTTTTTTATTAAAAACATACTCTTCACAGTCTATGGTACTTTTAAATACTGCCTCTTATTCTGATTCTCACTATAAATTCCCTGGCATTTATATTCTGAGTGTCATATAGCTATTGGTTCTATTTGATATAATCCTACTTAATGGTGCTTAGAGCTGAATTACCCACAGAAACTGTTTCTGGTTTAGATAATTAGAAATTGGCATAAATATTGGTGAAACTATGTTATTAAAATCAACCTAATGATTCTAATCAAAGACTTTATTTTAGTAGTACATAGTACAGTTATAGTCTCCATGCTTGCTAGTAATGTTTTGCGAATGTTTAAAGGTACTAAATCCTTCTGTTTTCCTATGGTTTCTTGACTCTTTTAGAGACATTCGGTAGTTACTGAAAAGCTGGGTAGCAAATCTATTCAGTTAAAAATAGCACTTTATAGAAAAGAGAAGGAATGGGACTATTTCTATATTTAAATGATACTGGCTGTTGCATTCCTTTGTTTATAAATGAACAATAGCATTTAATAAAATTAAAGACTTGTTTATGGTTTTTCATGACATTTTATCCATTTATGTTATAGTAAATGGCTTTATAATTACTTTAAAATTTAACTTACCTATATATTGATTTGTAACAAGAGTAGAAGCAACTTTTGTGGGGGACTACTTTGAACAAGCCCTCCTCCCTTACCTATTCCAGAAACCTGTGTACCTGCAGCCTACAGGGTAAAGGGGTGAGTTAGCCTGCAGAAGGACTTGACCATGTATGAATTGCAGAGCAGTGGCATTTACAGTTCTTAGATATCTCGTTTTCCAAGTCATAGGAATTTATCACAATTTTGTCCCATCTCTCTGGCAACTGAATTTGACTAAAGATGGATAGAAAATATTCACATAGAATATATAAACTATTGTTCATTTGTGTTCCTTTATTTTTGTTTCATAATTATGGAAATTGGTCATGTACATTTGAGAAGCACTTTTATTCATATATGTGGATGGAAAACCAATCTAATTTTGTATAAATTAATAATGAGTTTATTGATGTCGAAAAGCAGTCATTCGTTCCAAATCCATACATGTTTCCTGTGATATATTTAGTGCAGAGTAAGCTCTAACTTCCTGTTGAAGAATTGTAAATTTCATAAACTTGGAAAGCTAAAATAACTTTAATAGGAGACTGTAATAGAAGATGCTTCAGAATTACCTAAAGGTTCTGTTAATAGTCAGCATTAGCTCACAAATGTGTGTGTTAGTAACTATTGGCACAAAATCTATAATTTGCTAGATTCTTAGAAATCGAATTGATATCATGTAACTTTTTTCCCACACCAAAGGCTTTACTTTTTCTAATACTTTATATTTTAAAAACTCATCTCTGAGAGGAAATACTTTTAGCATTCCTCATCAAGATGTACTGGTGTGTACTAGGTGTAGCATTTTCAGCTCCTTAATTCTACATTCCTCTTATTTTTCAATTTCCAAATGGAGTTTATACAAAGCAAATGATTTATGTAGTTTGGTATTCAGAGAGTTGTGCCTACTATTAATGAAAATATATATGTCAGGTTCTTAGATGTTTATTGATATGAGACTGTATGACTAAAATGGCCAAGTATGTCCATGTGTCTCTTATAGGTACACTTTAAACCGGTGAATATTTGTCACAATTCTCTTCAATTTCATGGTATATAAAGTGTACCTAGCTTCTATAACTTGAAAATCTGGTACTATTTTATTCATGCTTGAAAATTTGGAGTCTTAAATATCTTATCTCTCCCTTTTATTTTATTTTAATTTTTTAGTAAATAAATCTTGAGAGTTTGAAAATGCAACATCTATTTCTAAAGTTAGTTTTATCAAAATAAAAGGTTCACAAAAAAAAAAAAAAAGAACTGGAGTTACGATACTAATTTCTGACCAAATAGGCTTTAAAACAAAAACTTTTTGAAGAGACAAAGAAGAGCACTATATCATAGTAAAAGGCTCTATAGAGAAAGAAGATATAACGCTTATAAATATCTATGCACCCAACACAGAAGCACCCAAATATGTGAAGGAAAGACTGTTAGACCTAAAAGGAAAGATAGACTGCAACATACTAATTGTTGGAGATCTCAACACCACACTATGCCCTCTGCACAGATCATCTAGGAAAAAAATATGTAAAGAGATCAAGGGTCTAAAAGATAACCATAAATCAAATGGACTTAACAGACATCTATAGAACTTTCCATCCAAAAACCACAAAATACACTTTTTTCTCACCCCAACATGAAACCTTTTCAAAGATTGACCACATCATAGGGCATAGAGCAAGCCTCTACAGAGAGAGAGTTTAGAATCTATATCCAGCATCTTCTCCGACCACAATGAAATTAAACTTGATTTTAATTTCAAGAGAAATCCTCAAAAATACACAAATACATGAAAACTAAATAACCTAATTCTGAATTACTCAACTGCTACTGAAGAAATAAAGACTAAAATCAAAACATTCATGGAAGCCAATGACAATGATGACAAGAGTTTCCATAATCTTTGGGACACTGCTAAAACAGTCATTAGAGGAAAGTTCATAGCAATTAGTGCACATAAGAGGAATATGGAAAGGAGGCAAATAGATCACCTACCATTGTGCCCCACAGAATTGGAAAAGCAACAGCAAAAAGATCCCAAATAACTCCAGGAGAAAGAAAATAATAAAGATCTGAGCAGAAATAAGTGAAATAGAAAATAAATGTACTATACAGAAAATAAATGAAAGTTAAAGCTGGTTCTTTGAAAGGATAAACAAAATTGATAAAGCACTACTGAGATTTATTAAGAAGAAGAGAGAAAGGAATTAGGTGAATCAAATCTGCAATGAAAATGGTAACATAACAACAGATATAGTAGAAATTTGAAACATCATTAGGGGATACTTTGAACATTTATATGCTAAGAAACAAGACAATCTGGATGAGATGGTCAGATTCCTGGACAAATATAATCTACCAAGAATGAGCCAGGAGGATATAGAAAGTTTGAATAGGCCCTTAACAAGCCAGGAGATTGAATCAATAATAAATAACTCCAAGCAAAGAAAAGACCTGGCCCTGATGGATTAACCTCTTAATTCTACAAAACTTTCAAAGAAGAATTAACCCCCATTCTGCTCAAGTTATTTCTAAAGATCCAGAAGAGTGAATCTCTCCCTAATTCATTCTGTGAAGTCTCTATCACCCTTATCCTTAAAACAGATAAAGAGAGGACAAGGAAGGAAAACGATAGACCAACATCCCTGATGCATATAGATGCAGATTTCTCAACAAGATACTAGCAAATTGTATCCAACAACTTATAAAAAGATCATACACCATGATCAGGTAGGCTTTATTCCAGGAATGCAAGGTTGGTTCAACATATGCAAAACCATAAATGTAATACATCATATTAACAGGAATAA
>NW_006159474.1:52442-60446 GCF_000334495.1 Tupaia belangeri chinensis | reverse complement strand
AAGAAATTCTACACAAGAAGAGTGGAGTGGGAGGCATCTCACTCCCTGACCCAAAAATATACTACAAAACTGTGGTAATCAAAATAGCAAGGTACTGGCACAGAAACAGACATGTAGACCAATGGAACAGAATAGAGTCCCCAGGAATAAATACCCCAAAATACAGCTATCTGATTTTTGACAAGGGGTACCAATCAATCCAGTGGGAAAAGGAAAACCTCTTCAGTAAACGGTGCTGGAAAAACTGAATTTCCACCTGCAGAAAGGTGAATCTGAACTCCTCCCTCTCACCTTTGACAAAAATTAAGTCAAGGTGGATCAAGGATCTAAATCTAAGACCTCAAACTATAAAACTGCTCCTGGAAAACCCTGGGGAAACTCTGGGAGACACTGGAGTAGGAAAAGGAAAAACACTGGGGAAACTCTGGAAGACATTGGGGTAGGAAAAGACTTCTTAAATAAGACCCTCAAAGCACAGTTGATCATCCCCAAAATAGACAAGTGGGATTACATCAGACTAAGAAATTTCTGCATGGCAAAAGACACAGTAATTAGTGTGAATTGACCGCCCTCAGAATGGGAAAATATTTTTGTAAATTTTGCATCAGATAAGGGACTGATAACTAGAATACACAAAGAACTCAAGCTGCTGTTTGGAAAAAAAGATGATCAATCCTATTAAAAGATGGGAGAAGTCATTGAAAAAACCACTCTCTAAAGATGACATACGAGTAGCCAGAAGGCATATGAAAAAATGCCCAACATTCCTCTTCGTAATGGAAATGCAAATCAAAACAACAATGTGGAACCACCTAACCCCAGTCAGAATGTCTATGATTAAAAAAGATATAAAAAAATTGATAAGTTCTGGTGGGGGCGTGGTGAAAGGGGAATTCTCTTACACTGTTGGTGGGAATGTAAACTGGTCCAGCCACTGAGGAGAACAATTTGGAGATTCCTCAAAAATCTACAAATTGAACTACCATATGATCCAACAATCCCACTCCTTGGTATTTACCCAAAGAACAAAATAATTCTGTATTGGAAAAGTGCGTGCACAATGATGTTTTTTTGTGGCACTAATCACGATTGCTAAGACATGGAACCAACCCAAATGCCCCCATACAGATGAATGGATTGAAAAACTGTGGCACATATACACTATGAAATACCATTCAGCCATAAAAAAATAAATAAAATTAAAAACAAAACAAAACAAAACAAAACAAAAAACTTGGTTTTTGACAGAAAGTGGAAGAATATGGAAGATTTACTGCTGACTGAAGCAAGACAGGCTATGAAGGAGAGATATTGCATGTCTCCACTTAATATATACTGAGTGTCTGTACTCTATGACTGAAACTGATTGACTAAAAGATATTCAAACACAAGAGATGGGTGTGAATGCCAGATGTGGTGTGTGTGGAGGAGTGGGGCCTAGGGAAGGACATTTGGAGGAAGGATACAGAGGCAGAGAATTGACGACATGGGGAGGTATGGTGTTATCTGTTGAAGATATTTTGATCAACTGGACTGGGGAGAAATGTTCACATATTGAAATGTCCACTTTTTACACTAAACAATGTGATTGAATGCATATTAAAAAGAAATTAATAAATGAAAAGATCCTGATGAGCCAAAGACTGGAGAAAGATGTCATTAGACCCAGTCAAGGGTGCCTCTCTCTCTGTCTGTCTCTCTTCATGTGCACCTATACTCATGTGCTTTCTCAAAAAAAGAAAGAAAGAGAGAGAGAGAGAGAGAAAGAATTAAGGAAAGAAATTGGTAGGGCCAGCCTCATAGCATAATTGTTAAGTTTGTGCATAGGGATCTGGATGTCATATGGCTGACTGTTGTCCTAATCCCAGTCCCAAAGCCTTGAAAAATACACCAGTTCAAGTGCTCATGCATACCCAAAATCCTGATGAGATGGAAAAATGGAGAAAAAAGAATTGCAGCAAGAGCATTTGTAGACCAGTATTTCCCTTTGTCTCCCTTTCTCTTTCTAAGCAACATATGTTGTATAAATTTTTCCTTTGTCTCCCTCTCTCTTTCTAAGCAACATGTGTGCCTTCTAGCAATAAGAAGAAAAAGTAAAGAAAAGAAATAGGGAAGCACTTGAGATCATGTAAACCAATGTTTTTTTGTTTTGTTTTTTAATTTTTCATTTTTTAAAATTAGGCCTTACTGTGTTACAATCCTTCAGTCTCAACATTCCAGCTAGGAATACAGATGTGATTCAGCACACCTGATCTTTAAGACAAAGTTACATTATGTTGGCCAGGCCAGCCTCAAGTTTGTAATCCTCTGGTTTAAACCTCCTGAGTGATTGGTATAGGAGGCATAGGTCATCACATCCAGCCTTTTGGTTGAACCAGGAATAAAATCTGAACCTCTCATGTGGTTCCAGGTTGTGGAGGTCAACATCTTAGCAGCATGTGTGTCCATAACTGGGCCAAGTTTGCATCTTTTCTTTTTATTTTAGCAGTTGGATCACCATCTTAAACTAGTAATCAAAACAAAAAAATATCAAATAAGAATAAAGGTGCTCTGGTTCAAGGACAAAGGGAATGCTTACAGAGATCAAATTTTAACTCATCCTCATACTTCTGTCTGAAACCCAATAGTTCATCAGCCCACATTTCAACATTCTAACCTGATGACAAAATATTAGGCTTAATCTAAGGAGTTGGATTTGCATCCAAGCTATGTAAGGTACTGCTGTGTGCCTCAGGAAAACTGCATATTTTACAGAGAGGAAGAGAGGGAAAACAGCAGGAAAGCTAGTAGAAATTTAAGGAACCTCTTTGTTTCCTCCAGTAGTTTTGTATTTTGAGGTTTTATGTTTACATCTTTGATATATTTTGAGTTGATTTTTGGTAACAGTGAGAGATAGGGGTTCTGTTTTATTTTTCTACAGGTGGATACACAGTTTTTCCAGCATCATTTGCTAAAGAGATTTTCATTAGTCCACTGGGTTGTCTGGTGCTCTTTGTAAAAAACTGGTGACCTGGGGAACTAGCAGTTAGTGTAATGGCTATGTCGCTGGACTCCCACGTAGTCGACCGCGGTTTGTGTCCTGGACCTGGTGGCTTAAAACTCACGCCGGGCACATGTGCGTGCGTGCCTAAGATCCTGAAAGGAGAATGGAGGAGAAGGGATTGTGGCATGGCCATCCCCCCTGGGGAGTGATTTCTCACTTTCTGTCTCTCTGTCTCTCTTGGTCTGGTGAGCTGTATGCTATGGAATTTATTTCTGGGGTCTCTATTCTGTTCTATTAGACTAGTGGAAAACACAGGGGAAACTCAGGCAATAATCCCCAAAATAGACAATTAAGATTACATTAGGGTAAATGTTCTGCACAGCAAAGAAACAAAGTTTAAAGTATAGAGTCAGCCCTCAGGATGGGAGACTATATTTGAAAACTATACCTCAGATAAGGGACTGAAAACAGAATATACAGGAAACTTGAGCAGCTTACCTGAAAAAAAAAATCAATCCAATTTTAAAATGGGCAAATGAACTGAACAGGCAACTCTCCAAAAAAGACATATGATGGCCAAAAGCATATAAAAAAGCTCAATATCCCTTATCACAATGGAGATGCAAATAAAAAGCACAATGAAATACCACCTAACCCTGGACAGAATACATAGGATTAATACATAGTGTATTTATATTGGGAAAATTCATTTTCATGCTGTAATGATATACAGTGATGATCATACAGATGACAATCCAACTGCTAAACTAAAAAGAATGTAAAAACCTATTGTTACATAATGAAAAACCAGTGGATGATGTGGTGATTAAGGCACTGGACTCCCACATGGCCAACCACAGAGTCCTGGACCTAGTGACATGCTTTCTCACTTTACCTCTCTCTCTCTGCTGAGCACATATACCCTAAAGCAAATTAGATAATAATAATAAATTAAATAAATAAAATAAACAATTCTAAAAAAACAACATCCACAAAATATCAATGGTATTCAATGATAGATGCCTGATTTTTATTCATGCTTATATGGGTTAGCAGGGAAAGTTCTATAGTTTGTAGGTCTATCAGTTGGTTTTGATCCTTATATTTCCTTGTGCCTTGACCAGAACAATGACTAAAAGGATATATTTCTCTCATGGTAATGGCCACATTATGAAAGACCTAAATCAAACTTCTCAGATACATTTTTTGTCTGCTAACATACTATTGACCAAGCAAGTCGTATAACTAAATTTAAAATCAAGATTCAGAGAAGTATACTTTACTTACCCTGAAGCATTGGCAAAAATTGCAGAAATAAAATTCTGCTTATAGGGGAGTAAATAATTTGGACCAATAATTCAATCTATTACATATGACTGGATGAATGGAGGTATGAAGAAACAGATTGATCATCTGAAAGAATTAATAAAAATATAATCTAATCATTTAATTCTCTATTACATTGAAAATACTAAATTACAATAAATGTTATTTGAATTTAACAGAGAAAGAAACAGAACTAAAAAGTTATTTAATTACATATACATATTTTTCACCATAGGATTTTTAAAAATTATTTATTTTTTTATTTCAATTTCTCCTATACATTCAATCATATATGTAACTTAGTTTGTAAAGTGAATGTTCCAACATGAATACATTTCTAACCAGTCCAATTGGGAATACTATACATGTTATCTTCAACAGATAATAACACATTTCTTTGTCCCATAAATGTCTTGCCTCTCTCTTTTTCTCCTTAATATCTTTCTTTAGCCTCTCCTTCTACTTCCACCCTCTTCCCACACTGTATCTGGTATCTATAACCATTTTATATGTTTCTATATTCAGTTTTGACCATAATGTGTGGATGGTTAGCATATATTAATTGAAGACATACGATGTCTCTCCTTCATAGTCTGACTTGGTTCACTCAGCAGTAAATCTTCCATATTCATCCACTTTCTGTCAAAAGCCAGGGTCGTGTTGTTTTTTTTATGGATGAGTAGTACTGCATAGATTATAAGTGCCATTTTTTTTTCAATCCTTTCCTCTATGGTCATTTGGATTGGTTCCATGTCTTAGCAATTGTGAATAATGTGAATAAACATGGATGTGCAACCACTTTTCTGACTGAGGGCTCTCCTGTTCTTTGGTTAGTTACCCAGGAGTGGAGTCACTGTATCATATAGTAGTTCTATTTGTAGATCTTTGAGGAATCTATATATTGTTCTCCACAGTGTTTGGATGATTATCTGTTGATGATAACATATATGATACCTCTAACTGGACTGGTGTAAAGTGTATTCATTTTGAGTAATTTATTTTACAAGTTGTAGTAATGTGCAATGATTGAAAGTATAACATAAAATAACAAATATAAATAAAAATAAGAAAACTACAGATCAATATCTCTGAATAATAAAGATGCAAACACTCTCAACAAGATACTAGAAAATTATGTCCATTGACACATTAAAAAGATTATATGCTATGACCAAGTGGGCTTTATTCCAGGATGCAAGTATGGTTCAACATGTGTAAAACCATAAACGTAATACACTATATTAACAGAAAAAAGTTAAAGCTATATGATCACATCAATCAATGCAGAAAAAAATTATAAAATAAAACTTCCCTTCATTATTAAGACTCTCAACAAAATCAGGAAATAAGGGACATTTCTTAACACAATAAAAGCCATTATGAAAAACCCATAACTATCATACCGAATGGGGAAAAGCTGAAAATGTTTCCACTAAAAACTGGAGGAAGACAACGTTGCTCACTTTCTCCTTCTCTTTTCTATATACTACTGTAAGCCTTACCCAATGCAATCATATCCAAGAATAAAATATAAGACATTCAAACAGAGAAAGAAGTAGAATAATCTCTATTTGCAAATGACATGATTGTATATGTGGAATACCTGAAAGAACACACACACACACACACACACACACGCACACACACACAACTCGTCAAGGTGATAAACAAATACCATAAAGTAGCAGGATACAAAATTAACATACAACTATCTATAGCATTTCTATACACCAACCATATATATTCTATTGAGGTAGAACTGGAGAAAGCTATTTCATTTGCAATAGCCACAAAAGAAATTATATCTAAGAATAAACATATCCAAAGAAGTCAAAGGCCTCCACAAGGAAAACAAAAACAAAAACAAAAATTAAAAAGAAATAGAAAAGAGACCAGCATATGGCATGATGGTTAAGGCACCATGGTTTGAGTCCTGGACCTGGTGACTTGCTTTCTCACTTTTTTCCTCCCTCTCTCTCTCTCTCTGTGCATTTCTCTCTGGTCAAATTAAAATAAATGAATGAATAAATAAAAAATTAAATAATAATAACTATCACCTGCTCTCCTACCTAGAAAGAGTTAGGAACCTGGAGACTGATAACTGGAGGCTGGAGAGCAAAATATGGGAACACTTGGAGAAGAAGGGGCCCCCGGTCAGAGACTAGGGGCTTTACTTCAAGACCATCAAGGAGCTGAGGGCATAGATCTTTGCAAACTCTGTGGACAATGCCCACATCATTCTGCAGATAGAAAATGCCGTCATACTGCTGATTACTTCAGAGTCAAGTGTGAGACAGAACTGTCCAGGCAACATCCATGGACTGTCCAAGGTTATTGATGACACCAATGTTACTCGGCTGCAGCAAGAGACAGATATCTAGGCTCTCAAGGAAAAGTTGCTTTTAATGAACAACCATTAAGGAAGTATATGGCCTACAAGTCCAGATTGCCAGCTCTGAGTTGGCAGTGAAAGTGGATGCTTCCAAATCTCAACACCTCAGCAAGATTATGGCAGACATCTGGGCCCAATATGATGAGCTGGCTCAGAAGAATCAATAAGAGCTGGATAAATACTGGTACCAGCAGATTGAGGAGAGAACCACAGTGGTCACCACACGGTCCACAGAAACTCAGAATAGAAACTCATGGAAGTGAGATGCATGACCCAGTCCTTGAAGACTCACCTGGACTCCATGAGAAGTCTGAAGGCCAGCTTGGAGAACAGTCTGAGGGAGGTGAAGGCCCACTACCAATGTAGATGGAGCATGTCAATGGAGTCCTGCTGCATCTGGAGTCAGCTGGCACAGACATGGGCACAGGGGCAGGTGAGAGGTGGGGATTCAGATTAATCCTTCTGCAAGTGGAAATCCAGTTTTGCCAGCACCATTTGCTGAAGAGGTTTTCCTTTTCCCACTGGATTGACTGGTACCCCTTGTCAAAAATCAGTTGACTGTATGTTTGGGTATTTATTTCTGGGGACTCTATACTGTTCCATTGGTCCACAAATCTGTTTCTGTGCCAGTACCATGCTGTTTTGATTACCAAAGCTTTGTAGTGTATTTTTTGGTCTGGGAGTGAGATGCCGCCCACTCCACTCTTCTTGTGCAGAACTCCTTTGGCAATACGGGTCTCTTATGGTTCCAGACAAACTTTATGATCATCTTTCCTATATTTGTGAATAATGTGTCTGGTACTTTGATTGGCATTGCAATAAATAGGTAGATTAATTTGGGTAGAATTGTCATTTTGATTATATTAATTCTTCCAATCCAGGAACATGGTATATCCTTCCACTTTTTTTGTGTCATTTTTAATTTTTTCTTTTATCTTGTTGTAGTTTTCCTTGTGGAAGTCTTTAACTTCTTTGGTTACATTTATCCCTAAGTATCTTATACTTTTTGTGACTATGGTAAATGGAACAAATTTTTTCAGTTCTATCTCATTCTGCCTGTTGTTTGTATATAGAAATGCTATAGATTTCTGTATATTAATTTTGTATCCTGCAACTTTACTATATTCATGTATTACTTCCAGAAATTTTTTCATGGAAACCATTGGGTCTTCTATGTATACAATCATGTCATCTGCAAATAGAGAGAGTTTCACCTCTTCTTTTCCTATTTGAATGCCTTTTATTTTTTCCTCTTTTTTGATTGCAATGGCCAGGACTTCCAGTACTATATTGAAGAGGAGTG
>NW_006159474.1:45458-51597 GCF_000334495.1 Tupaia belangeri chinensis | reverse complement strand
CAGGGAGGATGGTCATGCCACAATCCCTTCTCCTCCATTCTCCTCTCGGGATCTTGGGCACTCACGCACACACGCCCGGCGTGAGTTTTAAGCCACTGGGTCCGGGACGTGAACCGTGGTTCACTACGTGGGAGTCCAACGGCATAGCCATTACACTAACTGCTGGTTCCCACTTCCACGAACATTTTGATTTTAGTCTTTATTTCTTCAGTAGTTGTAGAGTCATTCAGGAGTAGGTTATTTAGTTTCCATTTATTTGTGTATTTTTGATGATTTCCATTGAAATTGAACTCAAGTTTAATTCCATCATGGTCAAAGAAGATGCTGG
Source organism: Tupaia belangeri chinensis (assembly GCF_000334495.1). Classification (NCBI taxonomy): domain Eukaryota; kingdom Metazoa; phylum Chordata; class Mammalia; order Scandentia; family Tupaiidae; genus Tupaia; species Tupaia belangeri. The sequence continues at coordinate 51,269 of NW_006159474.1, read as the reverse complement.
ATATAGATTCTGTAGAGGCTTACTTTGTGCCCTATGATGTGATCAATCTTCGAGAAGATTTTATGTGGCAGTGTGAAAAAAATGTATCTTGAGGTTTTTGGATGGAACGTTCTGTAGATATCTGTTAAGTCTATTTGATTTATGATATAATTTAGATCCTTTATCTCTTTACCTATTTTTTGTCTAGATAATCTGTCCAGAGGGGATAGTGCAGTGTTGAGGTCTCCAACAGTTAGTGTGTTGCAGTCTATCTCCCCTTTTAGATCTAGCAGTTTTTCCTTCACAAATTTGGGTGCTCCTGTGTTAGACGCATAGATATTAATAAGTGTTATATCTTCTTGATTGACTGACCCTTTTACTACAATATAGTGCCCTTCTTTGTCTCTTTGAACAGTTTTTGTTTTAAAGCCTATTTGGTCAAAAATTAGCATTGCAACTCCAGCTCTTTTTTGGTTCCCATTTGCATGAAAAACCCTTTTCCAACCCTTCACTTTTAGTCCATGTATATCTTTATCCATGAAGTGGGTTACCTGTAGAAAACAAACAGATAGATGTTTTTTGTTTTTTAATCCATTCACCCAGCCTGTGTCTCTTGATTGGATAATTTAATCCATTCACATTCAATGTTATTTTCGATGTTACTGGATCTTTCCCAAGGTTTAAGTTGGCCATTGTCTTAGTTGCCTTTTACTCCTTTGTTTCTGACTGTTACTTCTTTAGTTTTCCTGGAACAATACTTTCTTTGGGTTTTCTTGGAGAGCTGGCTTGGTGCTCACAAATTCTTTCAGGTTTTGTTTGTCTGAGAAGATTTTAATCTTTTTTTTCTGATATGAAGAATATAATAATCTTGGTTGAAATTGTTTCTCTCTTAACACTTTCAATACATCTTCTCATTCTTTTCTTTCTTGCATTGTTTCTGTTGAGAACTCCGGTGTTAACCTGATGGGGTGACCATTATAAGTCACATGTTGCTTTTCTCTTGCCAGTTTTAGTATCTTATCTTTATCTGTGGTCTTATCCAGTCTGGCTATGATATGCCTTGGGGGAGATATTCTTGGGTTAATTCTATTTGAGGTCCTTTGTATTTCTTGGGTCTGGATGCTTGAGTGCCTCTCTAGACTTGGGAAATTTTCTTCCAAGATTTCATGGAATAGGTTTTCCATGCCCTTATTAGTTTCTTCATCTTCTGGGATACCAATTATTCATATGTTAGGACATCTAATGGAATCTAGTATTTCTCGTATGTTATCCTCATGGGTTTTTTTGTTATTTTCTGTATCTTTTTAGTGGTTTTTCTCTAGGTCAGAAGTTTTGTCTTCTACATCAGAGATTTGATCTTTAGCATGGTCTAATCAACATTTAATACTTTCAAGAAAGTTTTTGATTTCCTGTATTACAGATTTCACCTCTAATAGTTCCATCTTATTCTTTTTTAGCATGTCCATTTCTTCCTTCATATCATGGAAGGACTTTCTAGCCTCCTGTAGTTCATTGTATGTTTTCTGTTCCAGCTCATAGTATTTGTTCAACATAAATGTTCTAAATTCTTTCTTGGAAATTTCGGTAACTTCCTCTATTTTTTCAAGAAATGGAAGAGAATCACTGTGTTCTTTTGATGAAGAATATTTCCTGCTTTATTCAGACCTGAGGTTCTTCTTCTACTTCTAACCATTGGGAGATATGTTCCCTTTGAAATACCTTTTAAGAGGACGTTTCCTTGAATAGTAGCTAATGTGTTTCCTTTTTGCTGTGGAATGAAGACTGCCAAAGTCTCTCTTCTGTTGTGTTTAGCAATGTGATCCAAAGAGGAGTATTCTCTTCGGGTGTACAAAAAATCTATTTTTTTGCAGGTGGTTCAGTGAAAGAGAGGATCCCAGAGAATCTTAAAATACTGGAATGTTTCAAAACTATAATTCTAGATCTATCTAAATGCTAGGGATGGTGTAGATAAAGGAAGTGAGGAACAATTAAGTGGGAAGAATATAATGAGGAGAGTAAAGAAAGAGTTGCTTCAGAATTCCTTGGCCCAGGGGTACAGAGATGGGAGTGGGGTGTCTGTAAGGCTGAGGGAGTTTCTATGTGGTAAGGAGAAGAGAGAAATTTACAAATGAAAGAAGAGGAGAAGGAGAGAGGGGGAAAAAAGTGCACCTGGCTGACACAGAGAGATGTCTCTGGCTAGGGTATCATGAAGCTGTAGCTATGGTGAGAAGCCCTGCCTCAGAATTCCTTGGCCCAGGGGTGCAAAGATGGGAGTGGAGTGTCTAGGGCTGCAGGCGGTCCAATGTGGTAAGGAGAGAGAAAAAAATAGTACACCTGACTGACGAGAGAGGGGCCTGTAGCTTGGGGTTCCCAGGGTCAGAGCTGGGGCTGGAAGCCCTGCCTCAGAATTCCTTGGCCCAGGGGTGTGAAGATGGGAGTGGGGTGTCTGTAGGGCTGAGGGCATTTTTTTTGACAGATAGAAGGTTCTCTGGCTTGGGGGTCCCAGGGCTGGATCTGTGGTGGGAACCCCTGCCTCAGAATTCCCTGGCCCAAGGGTGTGAAAATGGGAGTGACAGTATTTTAATTTTTAATGAATCATAAGTAAATAAAATTATCTGAAAATCTCTAAGAAAAATTCAGCTCCAAAGGATCAGAGATCTAAACCTAAGACCGCAAACATTAAAACTACTCGTGGAAAACACTAGGGAAGCTCTTGAAGACATCAGAGTAGGCAAAGACTTCATAAAGAAGACTTCCAAAGTACAGGCAGTAATCTCAAGAATAGACAAGTGAGATTAAAGCAGGTGGAAAAACTTCTGCACAGCAAAAGAAACAATAATTAGAGTGAATCAACAATCCTCAGGATGGGGTAATATATTTGAATACTAAGCTTCATATAAGGGACTGATAACCAGATAACAGGGAACTCCAGCAGCTCACTAAAAAAAAAAAATCATGCAATTAAAAAATAGACAAGTGAGCTAACAGACAAATCTCTAAGGAAAGATATATGAAAAGACAAAAAACATGAAAAAATGCTCATCATCCCTTATCATAAGGAAGATGCAAAGCAAAACCACAGAGAGATACCATCTAAACCCAGTCAGAATGGTTAAGATTAAAAAAAATAGACAATGGTAAGTGCTGACAAGGTTGTGGAGAAAAGAACTCTCCTACACTGTTGGTGGGAACATAAGTTAGTGCAGCCACTGTGAAGAACAATATGGAGATTCCTCAAAGACCTACAAATGGAACTACCATATCAGCCAGCAATTGCACTCCTGGGTATCTGCCCAAAGGATAAGAAGGCTCTCTGTCAGGAAAACATGCACATCCATGTTTATTGTGGCATTATTCGCAATTGCTAAGACATGGAATCAACCCAAGTGTCAATGAACAGACAAATGGATTTAAAAAGTGTGGCACATATACACTATGGAATACTACTCAGACATAAAAAACAATGAGACCCTAGAATTTGGTAGAAAGTGGACGGATATGGAAGATTCACTGCTAAGTGAAGCAAGCCAGACTAAGAAAGAGAGACATTATATATCCCCACTCAATATGTATCAAATGTCTGCACTCTATAGCAGAAAATAAAATATTGCATGATATAAAAGCAGGGAGAGCAACTGTGGATACCAGAGACAGTGTGGGAGGAGAGTGGGAAATGGCAGAGGAGAAGGAGGAAATCAAGGAGAAAAAGAAGGGAGCAAAATATTTTTTTAGAGACACAATCTCCATTTTTTTTGGAGAGGTTTTTGCTATAGGGCGTGTGCGCTTGCCACAGACAGAGAGAGACATAGAGACAGAAAGCGAGAAGTCACTCCCCAGGGGGGATGGTCATGCCGCAATCCCTTCTCCTCCATTCTCCTCTTGGGATCTTGGGCATGCACGCACACGCGCCCGATGTGAGTTCTAAGCCACTGGGTCTGGGACGCAAACCGCGGTTGACTATGTGGGAATCCAGCAACATAGCCATTACGCTAACTGCTGGTTCCCGAAGGGAGCAAAATATTTAAGAAACACAAAATGGGAACTTTTCTGTTGGTGATAATATGTATGGCAATATCTTTGACTGAGCCAGTGTACAGAGTATTCTAGATGGGAAAATTTATTTTGTTGGCTGTAATAACATAGAAGAATCAATTGTAAAACAAATAAATAAAAAAATAAGAAAAATACATTTTACAGGGAGATTTTTGCTGTAGGATATATGTGCTCACTGGAAAGACAGAGACTAAGAGACAGAAAGTGAGAAATCATCCCCCAGGGAGGATGACTATACTGTAATCTCTTCTACTTTATTCTCCTCTCAGGATTTTGGGAATGCATACACATGTGCCCAGTGTGAATTTTAAGTCACTGGGTCCAGGACTCAAACTGTGGTCAACTATGTGGGAGTCTAGCGATGTAACCATTATGCAATCTGCTGATTCCATATATATAATTTTTTAAAAGATAAAAACTGCAAAAAGAGACAAAGAAGGATACTATATTTTGCTAAAGGGATTAATTCACTAAGAAGACATTACAATTCTAAATATGTATGCACTCAATTCCAAAGCAAAGAAGTACATGAAAGAAAGATTTTTAGATCTAAAGACTAAGATAAACTGTAACAAACTAATTGCTGGAGATTTCAACACCCCTCTGTTACCACTGGCTATGCCATTTACACAGAAAGTAAACAAAGAGACACAGGAACTAAATGATAACATAAACTATGTTTATTTAACAAACATTTAAAGAACATTTTAGGCAATAACTATTAAATACACTTTTTTTTCAGCTCCACATAGAGGATTTTCAAAGATAGACCACAGATGAGGACACAAAAGCAAAAGATCTTTTAAAATTTTTTAACTATAGAAGCTATAGCCAGCATTCTTTCTGACCACATTGCAATTAAACTTGAAATCAACAAGAGTCTCAAAAATGCACAAATACATGGAAACTAAACAATTTTCCCCTTAACAACTTCAGAACTACTAAAGAAATTAAGACAAATTTGGGACCAGTAGATGGAGTAATGGTTACATCACTGTACTCCCACATAGTAAACCACGGTTCAAGTCCCAGACCTGGAAGCTTAAACTCATATCAGCTGCATGTGCATGTGGCCCAAAATCCCAAGAGGAAAATGGAAAAGAAGGGATTATGGTGTGGCCATCCCCCTAGTGGGTGATTTCTCACTTTCTGTCTCTCTGTCTCTCTGGCAAGTGCATGCACCCTATAGAAAAAAAATCTCTATTGAAAAAAAAAAGACTGAAATTTAAAAATTTCTGGAGACAAATAAAAATTGAGACACAATGATTTATAATCTGTGAGATACAATAAAAGTAGTCCTATGTGGGAAATTTATAGCAATTAGTGATCATGAGAAAAATAATAATAAAAGATGGCAAATAAATAACCTAACAATGCATCTCAAGGAACTGGACAAGCAAGAACAACAACAAAAACAAATCCCAAAAATGCCAGCATAAAGACTAGATCAGGAAACTAAAAATAAGTAAATGCAGAATAAAACAACACAAAAAGTTAATGAGACGAAAAGCTAGTTCTTTGAGATGATGATCAAAATTGACAAACCACTAGCTAGACTAATCAAGATAAACAGAGAAAAGAATCAAATAAATAAAATCAGTAATGAAACAGGGAATATTATAAGAAATATAGAAATACAAAAGGTCATGAAGGAATAATATGGATGGAACCAGCAGTTAGTGTAATGGCTATGTCGCCGGACCCCCACGTAGTCCACCGTGGTTCGTGTCCCAGACCCAGTGGCTTAAAACTCATGCCGGGCCCGTGTGCATGCGTGCC
>NW_006159474.1:44091-45439 GCF_000334495.1 Tupaia belangeri chinensis | reverse complement strand
GAAGGGATTGTGGCGTGACTATCCTCCGTGGGGGCTTATTTCTCACTTTCTGTCTCTATGTCTCTCTCTGTCTGTCTGGCGAGCACACGCACCCTATAGTGATAATCTCTCCAAAAAAAAAAGAATACTATGGGAAACTATATAGCAACAAACTAGAAAGCCTATATGAGATGGACAAATTTATGGTCACATCCAATATACCTAGATTGAACGAGGAAGAAATAGAAAGTCAAAATAGTTTAATAACAAACAATAATATTGAATCAGTAGTATGGAGTCTCCCAATGAGGAAAATCCCAGCTCCACATGGCTTTGATACTGAACTCTACAAAACTTTTACAGAAGAATTAATTCCAGTTCTCCTCAAACTATTTCATAAGATCCAAATAGAAGGAACCCTCCTAAACTCATTCTATGAAGCCTCCATCACCCTGATACTAAACACAGACAAAGACATAACAACAACAAAAAAAATCAAACTACAGACAATATCCCTGATGAGGACAGATTCAAAAATATCCATCAGATATAATCTAACAACACATTCAAAAGATGAATATGTCATGACCAAGTAGGCTTTATTCCAAGGATGGTTCAAAATATGCAAAATTATAATCTAATACATACATTAACAGAAGAAAAGATAAAAAACCATCTGACCATATTCATTGACACAGAGAAAGCATGGTAAGAGTATGAAAGAGAGGCATTGTAATTCCCAATCAATATATGCTGAATGTCTACACTCTATGGCAGAAACTAAAGATTGGAATGTATAAAAATACGGAGAACAACTGTGGATAATAGAGGCAGTGTGGGAAATGAATAGAAAATAGGGGCAGGTAATAGAGAGGGAAAAAGGGGGGTGAAAGAAAGAAGAAGAATATTTAAGGAACACAAAAATGGAAAATTATCTGTTGATGATAATGTGTATGATAATAACTTTCACTGGACTATTATATGGTGTACTCATGCTGAGAAAACTCATTTTGTATGCAATAATGATGTACAATTATTAAATATAATAATAATAAAAAATAAAAGACTGTCAATGAAATAAGTATAGAAGGTGCCTTTCTCAACAAAAAACCATATCCAACAAACCCATAGCCTAATATCTTACTCAAAGGAAAAAAAAAAAAACTGAATCCTTTTTCACAGAAAAATTAAAAAAAAAACAAAGTAATTTACTTTCTCCACTTTCTTTGAACATATTATTGAATCCTTAGCAAAACCAATTAGACAAGAGAGTAAAAATAAAAGGCATCTGAATAAGAAAGTGAGAAGTGCCACTCCCATCTTCCGAACCCTAAGCCAAGGAATTCTGAGGCAGGACTCTCCACCACAG
>NW_006159474.1:43223-43989 GCF_000334495.1 Tupaia belangeri chinensis | reverse complement strand
GATCATTGGGCCTAGCAATTCTGAAGCAGGACACCCTGCCGCACATCCAGCCCTGAAACCCACAAGCCAGAAACTCCTATCTTTCTTAGCCAGCCCAACATACACCACACTCCCATTTTCAGACCAATGGGCCAAGGAATTCTGAGGCAGGACTCCCTGTCCCAGCTCCAGCGCCCAGACCCCCAAACCAGAGACCCCTCTCCCTGTTAGCCAGGTACACTTTTTTGGTTCTTTCCTCTCTCCTCCTCCTTTTCTTTCATTTGTAAATTTCTCTATTCTCCTTACCAGATAGGAATGCCCACAGCCCCACAGACACTCCACTCAGATCTTCTGAACCCTGGGCCAAGGAATTCTGATGCAGGACTCCCAGTCGCAGCTCCAGCACCAGGAACCCCAAGCCAGAGACACCTCTCTCTGTTAGTGAAGAATGCCCTAAGCCCCAGACACCTCACACCTATCTTCTGACCCCTAGGCCAAGGAATTCTGAGACAGGACTCCCTGCCACAGATTCAGACCCTGGACCTCCAAGACAGAGACCCCTATCTCAGTTAGCCAGGTACACATTTTTTTCCCTCTCTCCTCCTATTTTTTCATTTGTAAATTTCTCTCTTCTCCTTACCACATAGGAACGCCCTCAGCCCTACAGACACCCCACTCCCATTTTCTGACCTCTGGACCAAGGAATTCTGAGGCAGTACTCCCCAATGCAGTGCCAGCCCTGGGACCCCCCAAGTCAGAGACCCATCTCTCTGTTAGCCAGGAATGC
>NW_006159474.1:40454-43207 GCF_000334495.1 Tupaia belangeri chinensis | reverse complement strand
CAGTCCCACAGACACCACACTTTGATAATCTGACCCCTGGGCTAAGGAATTCTGAGGCAGGCCCCCCCACAGCAGCTCCAGCCCCAGGAACCCCAAGCCAGAGACCCCTAACTCTGTTAGCCAGGTACGCTTTGTTTTTCTTTCCTCTCTCCTCCTCTTTCATTTGTAAATTTCTCTCTTCTCTTTACGACATAGGAACACCTTCAGCCCCACAGACAACGCATTCCCATCTTCTGACCACTGGGCCAAAGAATTCTGAGGCAGGAATCCCTGCCACAGCTCCAGCCCTGGGATTCCCAAGCCAGAGACCCCTCTTTCTGTTAGCCGTCCCCACAGACACACCACTTTGATTTTCTGACCCCTGGGCCTAGGAATTCTGAGGCAGGACTCCAGCTCTTCTGAGCCATAACTCCAGCTCCAGGACACCCAAGACAGAGACCTCTCTCTCTGTTAGCTAGAAACACCCTAAACCCCACAGACACTCCACTCCTATCTTCCGACCCCTGGGCCAAGGAATTATGAGGCAGGACTCTCCGCCACAGTGCCAGCCAGAACTCCCAAGCCAGAGACCCCTCTCTCTGTTAGCCAGGAACACCCTGAGCTCCACAGACACACGACTCCTACCTTCTGACCTCTGGGCCAAGGAATTCTGAGGCAGGACTCCCCACTAAAGCTCCAGGTCTGGGACACCCAAGCCAGAGACCTGACGCTCTGTTTGTCAGGAACACACTCAGCCCCACAGATAACCCACTCCCATCTTCTGACCACTGGGCCAGAGAATTCTGAGGCCGGACTCCCCACCGCAGCTCCAGCCCCAGGAAACCCAAGCCAGAGTCCTCTCTGTCTTTTAGCCAGCCCCACAGAGAACCCACTCTCATCTTCCAACCCTGGGCCAAAAAATTCTGAGGCAGGACTCCCCACCTCAGCTCAAACCCCGGAACCCCCAAGCCAGAGACCCCTCTATCTGTTAGCCAGGAATGACCTCAGCCCCACAGACACCCCACTCAGATATTCTGACCCATAGGCCAAGGAATTCTGAAGCAATACTCCCAGCCCCAGGACCACCAAGCCAGAGGCCACTCTCTCTGTTAGCCAGGTAAACATTTTTTTTCATTCCTCTCTCCTCCTATTCTTTCATTTCTAAATTTCTCTCTTCTCCTTACCACATAGGAACACACTCAGCCCCACAAACACCCCACTCCCATATTCCGACCCCTGGACCAAGGAATTCTGAGGCAGGACTCCCCGCTGCAGCACCAACACTGGGACCCACAAGTCAGAGACCCCTCTCTCTGTTAGAAAGAAACTACCTCAGCCCTACAGACACCCCACTCCCATATTCCGACCCCTGGACCAAGGAATTCTGAGGCAGGATGCCCTGCTTCAGCACCAGCCCCATGAGCCCCAAGCCAGTGACCCCTCTCTGTTAGCTAGGAACACCCTCAGCATCACAGACACACCACTCCCACCTTCCGACACCTGAGCCAAAAAATTCTGAGACAGGACTCCCTGCCAAAGTGCCAGCCCAGGGACCCTCAAGCCAGAGACCTCATTCTCTGTAAGCCAGGAAAACTCTCAGCCCCAAAGACACCCCACTCCCATCTTCCAACCCCTGGGCCAAGGAATTCTGAGGCAGGACTCCCTGCTGCAGCTCCAGCCCTTAGGAACCCCAAGCAAGAGACCCCTCTCTCTTTTAGCCAGCCCCACAGATACCCCACTCTCATCTTTCAACCCTGGGCCAAAAAATTCTGAGGAAGGACTTCCTGCCTCAGCTCCAACCCTGGGACCCCCAAGCCAGAGACCCCTCTTTCTGTTAGCCAGGAATGACCTCAGCCCCACAGACAACCCTCTCTCATCTTCGGATCCCTGGGCCAAGGAATTCTGAGGTAGGACTCTCTGCTGCCACAGCTCCAGTCCCTGGACCTCCAAGCCAGAGATCCCTCTCTCTATTAGCCAGGTACACAGTTTGGTCTATCCTCTCTCCTCATATTTTTTCATTTGAAATTTCTTTCTTCTCCTTACCACATAGAAATGCCCTCAGCCCCACAGGCACCCCACTCCCATCTTCCAATGCCTGGGCTATGGAATTCTGAGGCAGGACTCCCCATGGCAGTGCAAGCACTGGGACCCCCAAGTTAGAGACCCCTCTCTCTTTTAATCAGGAAGGCCCTCAGCCCCACGGACACCTCACCCTCTAAACCCTGGGCCAAAGAATTCTGTTTCAGGAATCCCCGCCCCAGCTCCAGCCCTGGGACACCCAAGCCAGAGGGTCCTCTCTCTGTTAGCCAGGTAAACTTTTTTTTTCCTCTCTCCTCCTCCTCTTCTTTCATTTGAAAATTTCCCTCTTTTCCTTTCCACATTGGAATGCCCTCAGCCTAACAGACACCCAACTCCCATTTTCTGATCCCTGGGCCAAGGAATTCTGAGGCAGGACTACCCACCAGATCTCTAGCCCCAGGATCCCCAAGCCACAGATGCCTCTCTATTTTAGCCAGAAACACCCTGAACCGCACAGAAACCCCACTCCCATCTTCCAAACCTTGGGTCAAGGAATTCTTAGGCAGGACTCCCTGCTGCAACTCCATCCCAGGGACCCCCAAGTCAGCGATCTCTCTTTCTCTTAGCCAGCCCCACAGACACCCCACTTCTATCTTCCGACCCCTGGGCCAAAGAATTCTGAGGCAGGACTCCCCACCATAGCGCCAGCCCCGGGACACCCAAGACAGAGACACCTCTCTCTGTTAGGCAGGAAT
>NW_006159474.1:39461-40419 GCF_000334495.1 Tupaia belangeri chinensis | reverse complement strand
CCTGGGCCAAGGAATTCTGAGGCAGGACTCCTTGCTGCATATCCAGCCCCAAGAAAGAGACCCCTCTCTCTGTTATCCAGGTACACTATTTTTTATCATTCCTCTCTCCTCTTCCTCTTCTTTAATTTCTAAATTTCTCTCTTCTCCTTATCACATAGGAATGCCCTCAGCCCACTCCCATCTTCTGACCCCCAGGCAAAGGAATTCTGAGACAGGACTCTGCTGCAGCTTGAGCCCTGGGATCCCCAAGCCAGAGGATCCTCTCTCTGTTAGCTATGTTAACAGACACCACACTTTGATCTTCTGATCCCTGGGCCAAAGGATTCTGAGAAGGACTCCCCGTCACAGCTCTAGCCACAGGACCCCCAAGCCAGAGACCCCGCTCTCTGTTAGGAACACCCTCGTCCCCACTGACATCCCACTACCATCTAGGCCAATAAATTCTCAGGCAGGACTCCCCGCTGCAGTTTCAGTTCAAGGACCCCCAAGCCAGAGACCCATCTCTCTGTTAGCCAGGAACGCTCTCAGTCCCACAGACAGCAGATTCCCATCTTCCGACCACTCAGCCAAGAAATTCTGAGGCAGAACTTCCCGCCACAGTGCAGTCACAGGACCCCCAAGATAGAGAACCCTCTCTCTGTTAGCCATGAACGCCCTCAGCTTCATAGACACCTGTCTCCTATATTCTGACCACTGGGCCAGGGAATTCTGGGGCAAGACTCTCCGCCACAGCTCCAGGCCTGGGACCCCCAAGCCAGAGACCCATCTCTCCATTAGCCAGACCCACAGATACCACACTCCCATATTCCAACCCCTGGGCCAAGGAATTCTGAGGCAGAACTCCCCACTGCAGCACCAGCCCTTAGGAACCCCAAGCAAGAGACCCCTCTCTCTTTTAGCCAGCCCCACAGATACCCCACTCTCATCTTTCAACCCTGGGCCAAAAAATTCTGACGAA
>NW_006159474.1:28315-39051 GCF_000334495.1 Tupaia belangeri chinensis | reverse complement strand
CTCAGTCCCTTATACACCACTCTCCAATCTTCTGACCCTTGGGATAAGGAATTTTGAGGTAGGACTCCCCACCACAGCATCACCCACGGGAGCCCCAAGCCAAAGACCCCTCTCTCTTTTAGCCAGGTACACTTTTTTCCCCTTCTCTTTCCTCCTCATCCTCTTTCATTTGTAAATTTCTCTCTTTTCTTAACAACATAGGAAAGCCTTCAGCCCCACAGACACCCCACTCCCATCTTCCGACCCCTGGGCCAAGGAATTCTGAGGCAGGACTCCCCGCCACAGCTCCAGCCCCGAGACCCCCAATCCAGAGACCCCTCTCTCTGTTATCAAGCCCCACAGACACCCCACTCCCATCTTCCGACCCCTGGGCCAAGGAATTCTGAGGCAGGACTCCCTGCTGCAGCTCCAGTCCCAGCCCAAGCCAGAGACCCTTCTCTCTATTAGCCAGCCCTACAGACAGCCCACTCCCATCTTCCAATCCTTTCCTCAAAGAGTTCTGAGGCTGGACTCCCTGCCACAGCTCCAGCCCCAGGATCCCCAAGCCAGATACTCCCCTCTCTGTTAGCCAGGAACACCCTGAGTCCTACAGACACCTCACTCCTATCATCCAACCCCTAAGCCAAGGAATTCTTGGTAAATTTCAGTCTTCTCCTTACCACATAGGAAAGCCCTCAGCCTCACAGGCACACCACTCCCATCCTCTGAACCCTGGATGAAGGAATCCTGAGACACGATTTCCCCCTCAACCCCCACAGCTCCAGCCCCGGGACATCCAAGCCAGAGAGCCCTCTCTCTGTTAGCCAGATAAACTTTGCTTTTTCTTTCCTCTCCCCCTTTCCTCTTCTTTCATTTGAAAATTTTTCTCTTCTCCTTACCACATAGGAATGTCCTCACCCCCACTGACACCCTACTCCTATCCTCTGACCCCTGGGTCAAGGAATTCTTAGGCTGGACTCCCTGCCGCAACTCCAGCCCAGAGACCCCCAAGCCAGCAACCTCTCTCTCTATTAGCCAGCCCCACAGATCCCCCACTTCCATCTTCTGACCCCTGGGCCAATGGATTCTGAGGCAGGGCTTCCCGCTGCAGCACCAGTCCTGGGACCCCCAAACCAAAAACCTACTCTCTGTTAGCCAGGAACACCCTCAGCCACACAGACACCCCACTCCCATCTTCCTAATCTTGGGCCAAGTTATTTTGAGGCAGGACCCCTTGCCACAGATCCACCCCAGGACCCCCAAGCATGAGATCCCTCTCTCTGTTAGCCAGCCCCACAGACACCCCACTCCCATCTTCTGGCCCCTGGGCCAAGGAATTCTGAGGCAGGACTTCCGCCGCAGCTCCAGCCCCAGCAACCCCTAGCCAGAGACCATTCTCTCTGTTAGCCAGCCCCACAGACACCCCACTCCCATCTTCTGGCCCCTGGGCCAAGGAATTCTGAGGCAGGACTTCCGCCGCAGCTCCAGCCCCAGCAACCCCTAGCCAGAGACCATTCTCTCTGTTAGCCAGCCCCACAGACACCCCACTCCCATCTTCTGGCCCCTGGGCCAAGGAATTCTGAGGCAGGACTTCCGCCGCAGCTCCAGCCCCAGCAACCCCTAGCCAGAGACCATTCTCTCTGTTAGCCAGCCCCACAGACACCCCACTCCCATCTTCTGGCCCCTGGGCCAAGGAATTCTGAGGCAGGACTTCCGCCGCAGCTCCAGCCCCAGCAACCCCTAGCCAGAGACCATTCTCTCTGTTAGCCAGCCCCACAGACACCCCACTCCCATTTTCCCACCCCTTGACCAAGGAATTCTGAGGCAGGACTCCCCACCGTAGCTCCAGCACAGGGACCCTCAAGCCAGAGACCCCTCCATTTGTTAGCAAGGAATGAGCTCAGTCCAACAGACACCCCACTCCAATTTTCCGACCCCTGGGCTAAGGAATTCTGAGGCAAAACTCTCCGCTGGAGTGCCAGCCCCAGGACTCCCAAGTGAGAGACCCCTCTCTCTGTTAGCCAGATACACTTTTTTTCCCTTTCCTCTCTCCTTCTCTTCCTCTTTCATTTGTAAATTTGTCTCTTCTTCTTACCACATAGGAAAGACCTCAGCCCCACAGACATCCATCTTCCGACCACTGGGCCAAGGGATTTTGAGGCAAACCCCCCCGCCACAGCTCCAGCTCCGTGATCCCCAAGCTAGAGACCACTCTCTCTGTTAGCCAGCCCCACAGACATCCCAATTTTATCTTCCGACCACTGGGCCAAGGAAATCTGAGGAAGGACTCCTTGCCGCATCTTCAGCCCCAGGACCCCCATGTCAGAGACCCCTCTTACTGTGACCCAAGAACGCCCACAAACCCAGAGATATCCCACACCCATCTTCTGATCCCTGGGTCAAGGAATTCTGAGTCAGGAATCCCAGCTGCTGCTTTAGCCCAGGGACCAACAAGCTAGAGATCCCTCTTTCTGTTAGCCAGGAACGCCCTTAGTCCTACCTACACCTCACTCCTGTCTTCCGACCCCTGGGCCAAGGAATTATTTGTATATTTATCGCTTCGCTCCAACCCTGGGACACCCAAGCGGGAGAGCTCTCTCTCTATTAGCCAGGTAAACTTTTCTTTTTCTTTCCTCTCTCCTCCTCCTCTTTCAGTTGAAAATTTCTCTCTTCTTTTTACCACATAGGAAGATCCTCAACCCCACAGACATCCCACTCCCATCTTCTGACCACTGGGCAAAGGAATTCTGAGGTAGGACTTCCCACCGGAGCTCGAGCCTTCAGGACCCCCAAGCCAGATACCCCTCTGTGTTTTAGCCAGAAATGCCCTCAACTGCACAGACACCCCACTCCCATCTTCTGACCCCTGAGTCAAGGAATTCTTAGGCAGGACTCCCTGCTGCAACTCCAGGCCAGAGACCTCCAAGCCAGTAACCCCTCTCTCTGTTAGCCAACCCCACAGACACCCCACTCCCATCTTCTGACCACTGGGCCAAAGAATTCTGAAGCAGGACTTTCCACCACAGCTCCAGCCCCTGGACCCCCAAGCAGAGACTCTTCTCTCTGTTAGTCAGCCCCATGGACACCATTCTTCCATCTTCTGACCCCTGGGTCAAGGAATTCTGGGGCATGACTCCCAGCTGCAGCTCCAGCCCTGGGACACCCAAGCCAGAAACACCTCTCTCTGTTATCCAGAAACGCCCTCTTTCCCACAGACATCCCACTCCCATCTTCGGAACCCTGGACCAAGGAATTATGAGTAGGACTCTCTGACGGAGCACCAACCCATGGGCCCCCAAGACAGAGACCCCTCTCTCTGTTAGTCAGGAACACCCACAGCTCCAGACACACCACTCCCATCTTCCGACCCCTGGGCCAGGGAATTCTGAGGCAGGACTTCCCACCAAACCCCGGCCCCGGGACCCCCAAATCAGAGACCTCCCTCTCTGTTAGCCAGGAACACCCTCAGCCCCAAAGACACCCCACTCCTATTGTCTGCCCCCGGGCCAAGGAATTTTGAGGCAGGACTCCCCACCACAGCTCCAGCCCCTGGATCCCCAAGCCTCAGACCCATATTTCTGTTAGCCTCTTCTTTCATTTGTAAATTTCTCTCTTCTCCTCAGCCCCAGAGACACCCCACTCAGATATTCTGACCCCTGGGCCAAGGAATTCTGAGGCAAGACTCACAGCCAGAGTTCCAGCACTGGTACCCCCAAACCAGAGTCCCCTCTCTCTGTTAGCCAGTAATGCCTCAGCCCCACAGATACCTCACTTGCATCTTCCAACCCCTGGGCCAAGTAATTCTGAGGCAGGATTCCTCGACGCAGCTCCAGTCCCTGGACCCCCAAGCCAGAGAGAGACCCCTTTCTCTGTTTGCCAAGTAAACATTTTTTTTCCTTTCTCCTCCTATTAGTTCATTTGTAAATTTCTCTCTTCTCCTTACCACATAGGAATGCCCTCAGTCCCATAGAGAACCCACTCCCATCTTCTAACCCCTGGGCCAAGGAATTCAGAGTCAGGTTTCCCAGCAGCAGATCCAGCCCCTGGACCCCCAAGCCAGAGACCCCTATCTCTGTTAGCCAGGAATACCCTCAGCCCCACAGACACCTCACTCCCATCTTCGGACCTGTGGACAGAAGTCTGACTACTTTTCCTATTTTTCCAAAATCTTTTCAAAAGGGACTGGGGAAGTCATGCCACAAACATTAACAGATCATTTATTTTCTATTAACAGGATTCTTCCTACGTCCTGTTTCAGGCATAATATCTTTGAGATGTATATTTTAACCAATTAAAGTATATTCTTGTGCTTATCTCTTTGCAAGACACAGAACTTCTCTTTTCGTTGAAATGTAGATTAAGCCTTTCTTTAACTAAGACACAGAACTTATCTTTTCCTTGAGATGTAGATTAAGCCTTTCTTTAACTAAGACACAGATCTTCCCTTCCAATCACCAACCTAAGAATTGTGGAACCCACCTATAACCTACAAGCCCCCTGCTTCTACATGTCCTGCCATTTTGGGCCAGACCAATGTTCTGAGGCAGGACTCCCAGCCACAGCTTTAACCCCCGGGACCCCCAAGCCAGAGATTCCTCTCTCTGTTAGCCAGGTACACGTTTTTTCTTTCCTCTCTCTTTCTCCTCTTCTTTCATTTGTAAATTTCTCTCTTCTCCTTACTACATAGGAATGCCCTCAGCCCCCACAGACACACCACTCCCATCTTCTGACCCCTGGGCCAAGGAATTCTGAGACAGGATTTCCCACTGCAGCTCTATCCTTCGCATACCTAAGCCAAAGAACCCTCTCTCTGTTAGCCAGGTCCACAGACACCACACTTCCATCTTCTGATCCCTAAGCCAAGGAATTCTGAGACAGGACTCCCCTCCACAGTTACAACCCCGGGACCCCCAAGCCAGAGACTCCTCTCTGTGTTAGCCATCCCCACAGACATCCCACTCCCATCTTCTGACCCCTGGGCCAAGAAATTGTGAGGCAGGACTCCTCGCTGCAGCTCTAGCCGGGGACCCCTAAGCCAGAGATACCTCTCTCTGTTAGCCAGGTACACTTTTTTTTTTCTTTTCTCTCTCCTCCTCTTCTTCTTTCATTTGTTAATTTCTCTCTTATCCTTACCGCATAGGAACTTACTCAGCCCCACAGATACCCCTCTCCCATCTTTGGAACCCAGGTCCAAGGAATTTTGAGGCTGAATTCTCCCCTGCTGCTCCAGCCTCAGCACACGCAAGCCAGAGATCCCTCTCTCTTTTAGCCAGCCCCCCCAGACACCCCACTTCCATATTCGGAACTCTTGCCCAAAGAATTCTGAGGCAAGACTACCCGCAGCAGTTCCAGCCCCAGGAACCCCAAGCCAGAGACCCCTCTCTCTGTTAGCCAGGTACACTTTTTTTTTCTTTTCTCTCTCCTCCTCCTCTTCTTTCATTTGTAAATTTCTCTCTTCTCCTTACCACATAGGAACACCCTCAGCCCCACAGACACCTCACTCCCATCTTCTGACCCCTGGGCCAAGGAATTCAGAGGCCCGCAGCCCCGCCTCCCCCCCCCCCCCGGAGCTCCAGCCCCCAGATCCCCAAGCCAGAGACCCCTTTCTGTATTAGCCAGAAGCGCCCTCAACCACACAGATCCCCACTCCCATCTTCAGACCCCTGAGTTAAGGAATTCTTAGGCAGGACACCCTGCCACTACTCCGGCCCAGAGACCCCCAAGCCAGCGACTTCTCTCTCTGTTAGCCAGCCCCACAGACACCACACTCCCATCTTCTAACCCCTGGGCCAAGTAATTCTGAGGCAGGACTCCCCACCACAGTGCCAGCCCAGGGACAACCAAGCCAGAGACCCCACTCGCTGGTAGACAGGAATGCTCACAGCCCCAGAGACATCCCACTCCATCTTCCACCCCCTGGGTCAAAGAATTCCGAGGCAGGAATCCCTGCCACAGCTCCGGCCTCAGGACCCACAAGCCAGAGACCCCTCTTTCTGTTAGCCAGGTACACTATTTTTCTTTCCTCTCTCCTCTCTTCTTCTTTCATTTGTTAATTTCTCTCCTGTCCTTACCACATAGAAACACACTGAGCCTCACAGACACCCCTCACCCATCTTCAGAACCCTGGACCAAAAAATTTTCAGGCAGGACTCTCCACTGCCGTTCCAGCCTCAGCATCCCCAAGACAGAGACCCCCTTTCTCTTTTAGCCATCCCCCCAGACATCCCACTTCCATCTCCCGACCTCTTGACCAAGGAATTCTGATGCAGGACTCCCCGCCGCAGTGCCAGCCCCAGGAACCTGAAGGCAGAGACCCCTCTCTCTGCTAGCCAGGTACACTTTTTTTCCCTCTCTTCTCCTCCTCCTCCTTCATTTGAAAATTTCTCTCTTCTTCTTACCACATAGGAACGCCCTCAGCCCCACAAACACCCTACTCCCTTCTTCTGATCCCTGGGCCAAGGAATTCTGAGGCAAGATTCCCCACTGGAGCTCCAGCTCCAGGATCCCGAGGCCAGAGATCCCTTTCTGTATTAGCCAGAAATGCCCTCTACTGCACAGACTCCCCACTCCCATCTTCCAACCCCTGTGTTAAGGAATTCTTAGGCAGGGCTCTCTGCCCCTAATCCAGCCCAGAGACCCCCAAGTCAGCGACCTCTCTCTCTGTTAGCCAGCCACACAGACACCACACATCCATCTTCTGACCCCTGGGCCAAGGAATTTTGAGTCAGGGCTCCCTGCCACAGTGCCAGTCCTGGGACCCAGAAGCCAGAGACCCACTCTCTGTTAGTCAGGAACGTCCTCAGTCCCACAGACACCCCACTCCCATCTTCTGACACTCGGGCCAAGAAATTCTGAGGCAGGACTCCCTGATGCAGTGCTAGCAGGGAAACCCCAAGCCAGAGATCTCTCTCTGTTAGCCAGGAACGCACTCCCATCTTCCCACTAATTTGGTTCTCACTTCCTTTATCTACACCATTCCTAGTGGTTTAGATAAGTCTAAAATTACAGTTTTTAAATATTCTAGTATTTTAAGACTCTCTTGGATCCTCCCTTTCACTGAACCTCCTGCAAAAAGGCGATAATTTTGTTTTTCTCCTGAAGAGAATACTCCTCCTTGGATCACATTGCTAAACACAAGAGAAAAAGACTTTGGCTGTTTTCATTCCACAGCAACAAGGAAACACACTTGCTCCTATTCAAGGAAATGTTCTTTTACAAGGTATTTCAAAGGGAACATATCTCCCAATGTTTAGAAGTAGAAGGAGAACCTCAGGTCTGAATAAAGCAGGAAATATGTCTCCATCAAAAGAACACGGTGACTCCCTTACATTTCTTGAAAAAATTGAGGATGTTACCAATATGTCTGAGTATTTGTCCTGTTGAACAAATACTATGAGCTGGAACAGAAAAGAGACAATGAACTACAGGAGATGAGAAAATCTTTCCATGATAAGAAGTAAGAAATGGAAACACTAAGAAAGAATAAGATGTAATTATTAGAGGTGAAGTCTGTTATACAGCAAATGAAAACCTCTCTCGAAAGTATTAAAAGTTGATTAGGCCATGCTGATGATTGAATCTTGGATTTAGAAGATAAAACTTCTGACCTTGAGAAAATCACTAAAAAGATAGAGAAAATAACAAAAAAAAAAAATTCAGGATAACATTGATGAAATACTAGATTCCATTAGACGTCCTAACATCCAAGTAATTGGTATCACAGAAAATGAAGAATCTAATAAGGGAATGGAAAACCTATTCCATAAATTCTTGGAAGAAAATTTTCCAAGTCTAGAGAGGCACTCAAGCGTCTAGACAAAAGAAATACAAAGGACCCTAAATGGAATCAACCCAAGAAGATCTTCCTCAAGGCATATCATAGCCAGACTGGCTAAGACCATAGATAAAGGTAAGATATTAAAACTGGCAAGAGAGAAATGACAAGTGACTTACAAAGATCACTCCATCGGGTGAACACCAGACTTCTCAAAGGAAACAATGCAATCAAGAAAAAAATGGGAAAATGTATTGAAAGTGTTATGGGAGAAACAATTTCAACCAAGATCAGTGTATCCTGCAAGATTATCCTTAATATAAAAAAAAAAATTAAAATCTTAAACAAAACCTGAGTTTGCCAACACCAGGCCAGCTCTCCAAGAAACAGTGAAGAAAGTACTGTTCCAGGAAAACTAAGGAAGTAACATCCAGAAACAAAGGCAACTAAGACAATCGCCAGTTTAAATGTTGGGACAGGTTCAGTAACATTCATAATAACATTGAATGTTAATGGATTAAATTCTCTAATCAAGAGACACAGACTGGCTGAATGGATTACAAAACAAAACCCTCTATCTGTTGCCTACAGGAAACCCACTTCATAGATAAAGATATACATAGACTGAAAGTGAAGGGTTGGAAAAAGATTTTCCATGCAAATGGGAACCAAAAAAGAGCTGGAGTTGCAATACTAATTTCTGACCAAATAGGTTTTAAAACAAAAACTGTTCAAAGAGACAAAGAAGGGTACTATATCGTAGTAAAAGGGTCAATCGATCAAAAAGATAAAACTCTTAATATCTATGTGCCTAACACAGGAGCACCCAAATTTGTGAAGGAAAGACTGCTAGATCTAAAAGGGGAGGTAGACTGCAACACACTAATTGTTGGAAACCTCAACACTGCACTATCCCCTCTGAACAGATCATTTGGACAAAAAATAGACAAAGAGATAAAGGATCTAAATGATATCATAAACCAAATAGACTTAACAGATATCTATAGAATGATCCATCCAAAAACCTCAAGATACACTTTTTCTCACTGTCCCATGGAACCTTCTCGAAGATTGACCACATCATAGGGCACAAATCAAGCTTCTGCAGATTCAAAGGCATAGAAACTATACCCAGCATCTTCCCTAACCATGATCGAATTATACTTGAGTTTAATTTATAGAGAAACCTTCAAAAATACTCAAATACAAGGAAACTAAATAACCTACTCTTGAATGACTCCACAATTACTGAAGAAATAAAGACTGAAATCAAAATGTTCATGGAAGCCAATGACAATGAGGATATGAGTTTCCATAATCGTTGGGATGCTGCTAAAGCAGTCATAAGAGGGAAGCTCATCGCAATTAGTGCACATAAGAGGAATATGGAAAAAAGGCAAATGAATCACCTAACCTCATGCCTCACAGCACTGGAAAAACAACAGCAAAAAGATCCAAAAAAATCCAGAAGAAAGAAAATAATAAAGATCCAAGCAGAAATAAAAGAAATAAAAAATAAACAAACTATACAGAAAAAAAATGAAAGTAAAAGCTAGTTCTTTGAAAGCATAAACAAAATTGATACACCACTAACGAGACTTATTAAGAAGAGAGAAATGAACCAGGTGAATCAAATCTGCAATGAAGCTGGTAAAATAACAACAGACATTTTAGAAATTTAAAACATTATTAGAGGATACTGTGAACATCTGTATGCCAAGAAACAAGATAATCTGGACTAGATGGACAATATCCTGGACATGTACAGTCTAGCTAGATTGAGCTAGGAGGTTATAGAAAGTCTGAATAGGTCCATAACAAGCCAGGAGTTTACATCAGTTATAAATAACCTCCCTACAAAGAAAAGCCCTAGCCCTGATGGATTCACTTCTGAATTCTACAAAACTTTCAAAGAAGAGCTAACCCCCATTCTACTCAAGTTATTTCTAAAGATCCAAAAAGTGTGAATCTCTCCCTAATTCATTCTATGAAGCTACTATCACCCTCATCCTTAAAACAGATAAGGACAGGACAAGGAAGGAAAATTATAGACCAATATCTCTGATGAATATAGATGCAAAGATTCTCAACAAGATGCTTGCAAATCATATCCAACAACTTATAAAAAAGATCATACACCATGATCAGGTAGGCTGTATCCCAGGAATGCAAGGTTGGTTCAACATATGCAGAACCATTAATGTAATACACCATATTAATAGGAAGAAAGATAAAAACCATATGGTCATATCAATTGATGCAGAAAAAGCATCTGATAATATACAACATCCCCTCATGATCAAGACTCTCAGCAAATCAGCATAGAAGGGTCATTTCTCAAAACAAATAAAAGCTATCTATTAAAAACCCATAACGAACATCATTCTCAATGGAGAAAAGCTGAAATCTTTTCCACTAATAAGGGTACAAGACAAGGATATCCACTTTCTCCACTGCTCTTCAATATATTACTGGAAGTCCTGGCCATTGAAATCAGAAAAAGAGGAAAAAATAAAAGGCACTCAAGTAAGAAAAGAAGAGGTGAAACTCTCTCTATTTGCAGATGACTTGATTGTATACATAGAAGTTCCAATGGTGCCCATAAAAATAATTTCTGGAAGTAATACATGAATACAGTAAAGTTGCAGAATGCAAAATTAATATCCAGAAATCTATAGCATTTCAATATATGAACAATGGGCAGACTGAAATAGAACTGAAAAAAGTTGTTCCATTGGCCATAACCACAAAAAGTATAAGATACTTAGGGATAAATCTGACCAAAGAAGTTAAAGACCCCCACAAGGATATCCCATGTTCCTGGACTGGAAAAATTAATATAATCTAAATAGCAATTCTACCCAAATTAATCTACCTATTTAATGCAATGCCAATTGAAGTATCAGACAAATTCTTCACAGATCTAGGAAAGACAATCTTAAAGTTTGTCTAGAATCATAAGAGACCCTGTATTGCCAAAGCA
>NW_006159474.1:26389-27513 GCF_000334495.1 Tupaia belangeri chinensis | reverse complement strand
AAAACCCTGGCTTTTGACAGGAAGTGGATGAATATGGAAGACTTACTGCTGAGTGAAGTAAGCCATACTATGATCAGAAAGCTAAAGAACTAATAGGTAGATCTAACTAAGGTAGATCTAACTAAGGTAGATCTCAAGAAAGCTAACAAAAACTCTTGGAAAGATTGCTTGGTACTATAAACAGTTATGTCTGGCAGGTAAGTAAACAATGTCACTTCCTGACAGACCCAAAAATCTCTTAAGTACAGGTACTTAAAGGCACAGTCAGATGGTGAATTTGTTTTCTTTTCTTTTTTTTTGGGGGGGGGGCAGAGGTTTTTGCTATAGGGCACGTGCGCTCACCAGACAGACAGAGAGACAGAGAGACAGAAAGAGAGAAATCACGGGGCAGAGGTTTTTGCTATAGGGTGCTTGCGCTTGCCAGATAGACAGAGAGAGACAGAGAGATAGAAAGCGAGAAATCACCCCCCAGGAGGGATGGCCACGCCACAATCCCTTCTCCTCCATTCCCCTCTCGGGATCTTGGGCATGTGGGCAAGCATGCACATGGGCCTGGCATGAATTTAAGCCACTGGATCCGGGACTCAAACAGTGGTCGACTACATGGTAGTTCAGTGATATAGCCATTATGCTAACTGTTGGTCCCAGATGGTGAATTTCTGACTTGGCTCAGTAGCCTTGGGAGGCTTTTATAAAAGTCTAATCTGAAGTTCCATATAAAAGGTTCCACGGACTCTGAGATGGCTTCTGAACTTGAGCTGTGAAATACTGCTTTCAGGGACTAAAAATTGAAATTTTCTGCTGAGAATTCACTCTCTGGCTTACTTTTGAGAGTAGTAAAGTATTTTCTGGCCTTTCAAGCCCCTCCTTTAACTTTCTAATGAAAGTGAGATTGCAGATCACCTCCTCCTGCATACCTCTGAATGCTCAGATTGAACTTCAAGAATTAGGAAGAAAGGGGACCAGCAGTTAGCATAATGGCTATGTCGCTGGACTCCCATGTAGTTGACCGTGGTTCGCGTCCTGGACCCGGTGGCTTAAAACTCACGCCAGGCACGTGTGCGTGCGTGCCCAAGATCCCAAGAGGAGAATGGAGGAGAAGGGACTGTGGTGTGACCATCCCC
>NW_006159474.1:25456-26329 GCF_000334495.1 Tupaia belangeri chinensis | reverse complement strand
CATGCACTTTATAGCAAAAACCTCTCAAAAAAAAAAAAAAAGAATTTGGAAGAAAAGCACAACCCATCAGATAAGCAGAAATCAAACTTCCCAAACCTAGAGAGGCATTCAAAGATCCAGAGGCAAGAAACATAAAGGATCCCAAATAGAATCAACCCAAGATCTTCAAGACACATTATAGCCAGATTGACCAAAACCATAGACAACAACAATATACTAAGACTGGCAAGAGAGAAATGTCAAGGTACCTACAAAGGATATCCCATCTGGGTATCAGCGGACTTCTCATTGGACACAATGCAAGCAAGGAAAGAATAGGACTATATATTCAAAATGTTAAGAGAAAATCAATTTCGACCAAGAATACTGTACCTGGCAAGATTATTTTTCATATGGGAAGAAAACACAAGAATATTCACAGATAAATAAAACCTGAAAGAATTTACCAAGACTAGTCCAGCTCTCCAAGAAGTTCTGAAGGGAATGCTATACCAAGAAAACTAAATACAGACACACAGAAATAAGAGTTCAAAAACAACCAAGAAAATGGCTAACTTAATGGTAGGGACAAGTCTGGAGTTGAATGTTATATTCCAGAATTTAAATGGGAAGATCGGACTACAACAAAAAATAGATTAAGCGCATGAGATTGAACTAGTGAAATAGAAACTTATAACTTGAATAAAACATTACTGATTTCCTTCTATGACTTGTTTTCCAGATTTAAGGATTTTTGTCTTGTTTTGAACTGCCAATAGGTTCATCTTCCTACTATTTGAACTAACCTGTTTCCTAGCTTTAAGTTTTAAGCAAAGCTCTCTTAGCATTTTTTAAAATGTTGTTTTATTAAAGCTAAATCTACTTTTATTGAAG
>NW_006159474.1:23416-25417 GCF_000334495.1 Tupaia belangeri chinensis | reverse complement strand
TATTGCTGAACTCACACATGGCAGACCATGGTTCAAATTCCAGATCCAGTGGCTTGAAAATCACGCTGGTGCATATGCATGCATGCCCAAGATCCCAGAGGAGAATGGAGGAGAAGGAATTGCAGTGTGGCCATCCCCCCCCCATCGGGAGGTGATTTCTCACTTTCTCTCTCTCTGTCTCTCTCTGTCTTTCTGGTGAGCTCATGCACCCTATAGCAAAAAACTCTTTAAAAATTATTAAAAGGCTGTTCAAACAATTTGGAAATTGGAAACAATGATTATGCCTCAGAACCCCACCAGAAACTTGTTCATATGCTTGTGTGATTAGCTCAGGGGACTACTCTAAGACAGACATAGAAAGAAACAGTGAATCCTTTTCAGTCAGAGAACTAAAATGTGAGATAAAACCGTCATTTAAAGCACAATGAATAATTTCACTCTCTAGAAATTATTTTCAATCCTGTTGAAAATGCACAACCTGACTCCAGAACAACTAGATTGTATCTGTGATATTCAAAGAAGTAAAAACATAATCACTGCACAGCACTTTCAGAAGAGAAAATTTGACTATATGCAAAATCTTAAATTATACATTGAAAAGTTGCAAAATTAAAGGAAAGCATGTTGAAGGAAAGAGACCACATTCTGTTAACTCTGGGTAAGTCAAAGCAGATCCTAACTGGACTTTCCCAGAAAGTTTGTAAAAACACAGCGCTGAGTCTAGAACAAATATAGATACTAACCAAGTACTCAGCTTCAGATTTCCACATTTCATTTTTAATTTCTGAAATAGAAAAAAGGTATTCTTTATGGTGAACTTGGGTTATCATCAATTTTTAGTTTATGGGATGGGCCTCAGCTGTACCATGTCCCAGTTCAAGAGAAACAGAGTCCAGCTCTGCACAGGGGCAAGAGTTATAGAAAACCTCCACAGCAGCCTCTGAGTGGGCTGAATGTGTGGCATAGTGTCATCAGAGTGGTATAATATCAAATTTCTCTCAGCAGACAACTGATAAATGTACTACTGATGAGTAAACATCTGTTCACTTCCTTCAAATCATCTAATTTTCCATTAAAATTTTGGCATTATCTTGAGAGGCCAATAAGGCATGTGTTTCGTATGTGTGTGTGTGTGTGTGTGTGTGTGTGTGTGTATAGGAATTTAAATGGGAAGATTATATTTTTGCTTCATATATATATACAAATATATATTTGTGTAGAGCTACAGTGTGAAAAAGAAATCAGCTTGACTAAATCACAGAGCTTTGCTCATCAGTTCATATGAAAATCAGAGATTGATTGGACTTCACTCTGTATCCTAAGTCACCTTCATTAGGAAGATTTAGTAAATAGGGAGGTGGTTGGCTAAGGTGAGAACTTCTGCTCCTCCTCAGTATCCATTCTAAAACTTCTGACAACAAAAGGAGTAGAAAAGTGTTATTTTTACCCTTTTTATATTTTCTTGTTTAATCTCTATTTCATATGGACACATCATAAACTTCTGTTATCTGATGTTTCTGTCCCTTTGAAAGAAGTAGGACTCGGGATGCAAATGCAGTGTAATGCCCTGGCAGCATTGTTTTAGACTGAGTTTACCCTAATTCATGGCTATTCACTCTTCAATGTAGGTCACTAATAATAGAAGCCACTCTGCAGAGTTGTAAAATAGTTTGAAACTTGGATATTTCCCATTGTGAATTGTATTTGATTTAATCCTTGCTATTTTCACAAATATAGTGAGATATAAAGGCACACAAATCACTTTTACTTAGGCACTTCAAAATCAGTCTATACGTTCATGCAAATAGCATGGCCAAGTGGTCTAAAAATCATTTTATGTGTTCATTTGGTCAAGTTAAAAAATGTATTTATAATAACCCACAACAGTTTTCAGTTGTTTTTAGTCATTATGGAGTTAAACATATTTGAGTTTGTTCAAATAAAAGCTATAGATCATCTTTTTTTTTATAGACCATCGATTAGTTTATTACTTTTTCATAT
>NW_006159474.1:21769-22028 GCF_000334495.1 Tupaia belangeri chinensis | reverse complement strand
GCCATCATTTTCAGTCATAGAGTGCAGACATTTGGTATATGTTAAGTGGGGACATACAATGTCTCTCCTTCATAGCCTGGCTTGCCTCACTCAGCAGTAAATCTTCCATATTCTTCCACTTTCTGTCAAAAGCCAGGGTTTTTTTTGGTGTTTATGGCTGAGTAGTATTCCATAGAGTATATGTGCCACAGTTTTTCAATCCATTCATCCATACGTGGGCATTTGGGTTGGTTCCATGTCTTAGTCATCGTGAATCGTG
>NW_006159474.1:0-20750 GCF_000334495.1 Tupaia belangeri chinensis | reverse complement strand
AATGAATTAGGGAGAGATTCACCCTTTTGGATCTTTAGAAATAACTTGAGCAGAATGGGAGTTAACTTTTCTTTGAAAGTTTTGTAGAATTCAGAGGTGAATCCATTGGGACGAGGGCTTTTCTTTGTTGGGAAGTTATTTATTACTGATTCAATCTCCTGGCTTGTTGTGGGCCTTTTCAGACTATCTATATCCTCCTGACTCATTCTTGGTAGATTATATTTGTCCAGGAATTTGTCCATTTTTTCCAAATTGCCTTGTTCCTTAGCATATAGATGTTCAAAGTAAACACTAATGATGTTTTGAATTTCTACTATGTCTGTTGTTATGTTACCAGCCTCATTGGAGATTTGATTCACCTGGTTACTTTCTCTCTTCTTCTTAATAAGTCTCCCTAGTGGTGCATCATTTTTGTTTATCCTTTCAAAGAACCAGCTTTTACTTTCGTTTATGTTCTGTATAGTACGTTTGTTTTCTATTTCATTTTATTTCTGCTCAGATCTTTATTATTTCCTTTCTCCTGGAATTTTTTGGATTTTTTTTGCTGTTGCTTTTCCAATTCTCTGAGACTTGATGTAAAATGATCCATTGGCCTTCTTTCTGTCTTCCTCTTATGTGCACTAATTGCTATGAACTTCCCTCTTATGACTGCTTTAGCAGTGTCCCAAAAATTATGGAAACTTGTGTCCTCATTGTCATTGGCTCCCATGAATCTTTTTATTTCAGTCTTTATTTCTTCGGTAATAGTGGAGTCAATCAGGGGTAGGTTATTTAGTTTCCATGTTTTTAGGTATTTTTGAGGATTTCTCTTGAAATTAAACCCAAGTTTAATTCCATCATGGTCAGAGAAGATGCTGGATATAGTTTCTATGCCTCTGAATCTGTAGAGGCTTGCTTTATGTCCTATGATGGGGTCAATCTTCGAGAAGGTTCCATGTCGGGGTGAGAAAAAAATATATCTCATGGCTTTTAGGTGGAAAGTTCTATAGATATCTTTTAAGTCCAATTGATTTACGGTATCATTTAGATCTTTTATCTCTTTTCCTATTTTTTGCATAGATGATCTGTCCAGAGGGGATAATGCAGTGTTGAGATCTCCAACAATTAATGTGTTGCTGTCTATCTCCCCTTTTAGATCTAGCAGTCTTTCCTTCACATATTTGGGTGCTCCTGTGTTAGGTGCATAGATATTAATAAGCGCGTTATATTTTCTTGATCTATAGAGGCTTTTACTATGATATAGTCCCCTTCATTGTCTCTTTGAACGGTTTTTCTTTTAAAGCCTATTTTGTCAGAAATTAGTATCGCAACTCCAGCTCTTTTTTGGTTCCCATTTGCATGGAAAACCTTTTTCCAATCCTTCACTTTTAGTCTATGTATTTCTTTCTCCATGAGGTGGGTTTCCTGTAGGCAAAATATAGAGGGTTTCTGTTGTTTTATCCATTCAGCCAGTCTGTGTCTCTTGATTGGAGAATTTAAACCATTAACATTCAATGTTATTATCAATGGTACAGAGTCTGTACCAACATTTAAGTTGGCCATTGTCTTAGCTGCCTGTTATTTCTTTGTTTGTGGCTGTTGTTTCTTTAGTTTTCCTGGAACAGTACTTTCTTCAGGGTTTCTTGAAGAGCTGGTCTGGTGTTGGCAAATTCTTTTAGGTTTTGTTTGTCTGAGAATATGTTCATCTTTTTTCTTCCCATATGAAGGATAATGTTTCAGGATATAATAGTCTCTGCTGAAATTGTTTCTCTCTTAACACTTTCAATACGTCTTCCTATTCTTTCCTTGCTTGCATTGTTTCTGATGAGAGGTCCTGTGTTAACCTGATGGGATGGCTTTTGTAAGTTACTTCTTGTTTCTCTCTTGCCAGTTTTAGTATCATGTCTTTATCCGTGGTCTTAGACAGCCTGGCTAAGATGTGCCTTGGGGAAGATCTCCTGGGGTTGATTCTATTTGGGGTCCTTTGTATTTCTTGAGTCTGGATGGTTGAGTGCATCTATAGATTTGGGAATTTTCTTCCAGGATTTCATGGAATAGATTTTACATTCTGCTATTAGTTTCTTTACCTTCTGGGATGCCAATTATTCTGATGTTTGGGTGTCTTAATGGAGTCTAGTATTTCTAGTATATTATCCTCGTGGGTTTTTTTTTTGTTGTTGTTGTTGTTATTTTCTTGATCTTTTTGGTGTTTTTTTCTAGGTCATATGTTTTATCTTCTACATCGGAGATTTGATCTTCAGCAGGGTCTAATCAGCTATTAATACTTTCAATAGAGTTTTAGATTTCCTGTATTATAGACTTTATCTCTAATAGTTCCACCTGATTCTTTCTCAGAGTATTCATTTCTTCTTTCATATCCTGGAAGGACTTCCTAATTTTCTGCAATTCATTGTCTCTTTTCTGTTCCAATTCACATAATTTGGTCACCATGAATGTTCAAAATTCTTTGTCTGTCATTTTGGTAATGTCCTCCATATTTATGAGACATGGAGGGGCGTTTTCCTTTGTTGGAGACATATTTCCTTGTTTATTCATTCCTGAGGCTCTTTTTCTACTTGTAGCCATTGGAAGAGGTATTCCCTTTTGAAAATCTCTTAGGGGAACATTTCTCCCACTAGGAGTAGGAGTGTTACTGTAGATGTTTGCTGAAGTCTCTCTTCTGTTGTTTTTACCAATGTGCTCTCAAGAGGGGAACTCTAGTGAGGTATCTAAAAAGCAGTATCTCCGTTGTCACAGGTGGATCAGTACAAAGGAGGATCCCGGAGACACTGCCTTATTAGGAAATTTCAGATATCTGATTCTAGAGCTCTCTAGTCCCTCTGGCAGGGTAAAAAATAAAGAGGAGTGGATAATGTGAAATGAAATGAAAGACAACAGAGAGAAATAAAGAAAAATTTGCACATGGTGGAGTCTTAGGCTGGGAATACTGGAAGGAGGTGGGGATCAGAGATTACACTCCCATAATATCCCTTGCTGGGCAGAGGCCTGTAGGTAGACCTTCATCCTGCTGCCTGGAAAGGACAGTCTACAGGTAAAGTCTTGGGCTGGGGAGACTTGAAGTGAGGTGCAGGTCAGAGATGACACTCCCTCAATATCCCTTGCTGGACAGAGGCCTGTAGGTAGACCTTGTGCCTGTTGTCTGGAAAGGAGAGTCTGTGGAAAGAGACAGAGCTAGGACTTAACAAGAGAATAGAGGGGCTCCAAGAAAAAAGAAGTCGCAGAAACATTCTATCTACCTACCTAGGAGTTGGAGTCTTGGGCTAGGGAAAGTGAATGTGGGGTGGGGGTAAGAGATGACCCTCTCTCAATATCCCTTGCTGGACAGAGTCCTGTTGGTAGATCTTGTACTTGCTGCCTGGAAAGGACAGTCTAGGAGGTAAAGTCTTGGGCTGGGGAGAATAGAAGTGGGGTGGGGGTCAGAGATGACCATCCCTTAATAACCCTTGCTGGACAGAGGCCTGTAGGTGGACCTTGTGTTTCTGCCTGGAAAGGACAGTCTGTGGAAAGAGACAGAGCTAGGAATTAGCAAGGGAATAAAGGGGCTCCAAGAAAAAAAAACGCAGAAAAATTCTATCTACCTATCTAGGAGGTGGAGTCTTGGGCTGGGGAGACTGGAAGTGCAGTGGGGGTCAGAGATGACCCTCTCTCAATATCCCTTGCTGGACTGAGGCCTGTAGGTGAACCTTGCGCCTGCTGCCTGGAAAGGAGAGTCTAGGAGGTGGAGTCTCATGCTGCAGAGACAAGAAGTGGCATTGGGGTCAGAGATGACCTTCCTTAATTATCCCTTGCTGGACAAAGGCCTGTTGGTGGACCTTGTGCCTGCTGCCTGGGAGGGACATTCTAGGAGGTGGATTCTTTGGTTGAGGAGACTGGAAGTGGAATGGGGTCAGAGATGACCCTCCCTCAGTATCCTTTGCTGGACAGAGGCCTGTAGATAGACCTTGTATCTGCTGCCTGGAAAGGACAGTCCAGGGGAACTAGCAGTTAGCGTAATGGCTATGTCACTGAACTCCCATGTAGTCGACCGTGGTTCGCGTCCCGGACCCGGTGGCATAAAACTCACACCGGGCACGTGTGTGTGCATGCCCAAGATCCTGAGAGGAGAAAGGAGGAGAAGGGATTGTGGCGTGACCATCCCCCCTGGGGGGTGATTTCTTGCTTTCTGTCTCTATGTCTCTCTCTGTCTGTCTGGTGAGAACACACGCCTTATAGCGAAAAACCTCTCCAAAGAAAAAAAAAATAAAATAAAATAACTAGAAAGGACAGTCTAAGAGGAGGAGTCTTGGGCTGAGGAGACTGGAAGTGGAGTGGGGTCAGAGATGAGACTCTCTCAGTATCCTTTGCTGGATGGAGGCCTGTATGTAGACCTTGTTTGGAAAAAACAGTTTGTGGAAGAGGAAGACCTAGGAATTAACAAGGGAATAGAGAGGTTCCAAGAAAAAATAGCCACAGAAAAATTCCACCTACCTACCTAGGAGGTAGAGTCATGGGGTGGGGAGACTGGAAGTGGGGTGGGGGTCAGTGCTATCCCTCCCTCAATATCACTTGCTGGACAGAGGCCTGTAGGTGGACGAGGTGCCTGCTGCCTGGAAAGGACAGTCTGTGGAAAGAAGCAGAGCTAGGAATTAAAAAGAGAATAGAGGGACTACAAGAAAAAAAAATAAATAAAACTCAGAAAAATTCCATCTACCTACCTAGGAGGTGGAGTATTTGGCTGGGGAGACTGGAAGTGGGGTGAGGATCAGAAATCACCCTTCCGCAATATTTTTTTTGCTGGACAGAGTCCTGTAGGTAGACCTTGTTCCTGCTGCTTAAAAGGACAGTCTAGGAGGAGGAATCTTGGGCTGGGGAGACTGAAGTGGGGCATGGGTCAGTGATGACCCTCTCTGAAAATCCCTTGCTGGACAGAGGCCTGTAGGTAGACCTCGTGCCTGCTGCCTGGAAAGGATAGTCTAGGTGGTGGACTCATGGGCTGTGTAGACTGGAAGTGCGGTGGGGGTCAGAGATGACCCTTCCACAATGTTTCTTCCTGGACAGAGGCCTGTAGGTGGACCTTTTGCCTGCTGTCTGGAAAGGACAGTCTGTGGAAAGAGGCAGAGCTAGGAATTAAAAAGAGAATAAAGGGGCTCCAAGATAAATAAAGCCACCAAAAAATTCTATTTACCTACAAAGGAGGTGGACTTTTGTGCTGGGGAGACTAGTAGTGGAATGGGTGTCAGAGATGACCCTCCCTCAGTATCCCTTGCTGGACAGAGGCTTCTTGGTGAACCTTGTGCCTGATGCCTGGAAAGAACAGTCTTTGGAAAGAGGCAGAGCTAGGAATTAATGAGAGAATAGAGGGGTTCCAAAAAAAAAAAAAAGCCACAGAAAAATTCTATCTACATAATTAGGAGGTAGAGTCTTGCCTGGGGAGACTGGAAGTGAGGTGGGGGTCATAGATGATCCTCCCTCAATATCCCTTGCTGGACAGAGGCCTGAAGTGGACCTTGTGCCTTCTGCCTGAAAAGGACAGTCTAGGAGGTGGAGTCTTGTGCTGGGTAGACTGGGAGTGGGGTGGAGGTCAGAGATGACTTTCCCTCAATATCCCTTGCTGTACAGAGGCCTGTAGGTGGACCTTGTGCCCGCTGCCTGGAAAGTAGAGTCTAGGAGGTGGAGTCAAGGGCTGTGGAGACTGGAAGTGAGGTTGGGGTCAGAGATGACCTTCATTAAATTTCCCTTGCTGGACAGTCCTATAGGTGGACCTTGTGCCTGCTGCTTGGAAAGAACAGTCTAGGAGGTGGATTCTTTGGTTGGGGAGACTGAAAGTGGAGTGGGGTCAGAGATGACCCTCCCTCAGAATCCTTTCCTGGACAGAGGCCTGTAGTTAGACCTTGTGCCTGCTGCCTGGAAAGGATAGTCTAGGAGGTGGAGTCTTGGGCTGGGGAGACTGGAAGTGGGTTGGGGGTAAGAGATGACCCTCCCTCAATATTCCTTGCTGGACAGAGGCTTGTAGGTGGATCTTGTGCCTGCTGCCTTGAAAGGACAGTCTGTGGAAAGAGGCAGAGCTAGGAATTAACAAGAGAATAAAGGGACTCCAAGAAAAAAAGAATCTGCAGAAAAAGTCTATCTACCTACCTAGGAGGTGGAGTCTTGGACTGGGGATACTGGAAGTGGGGTAGGGGTCAGAGATGACCCTCCCTCAATATCCATTGCTGGACAGAAGCCTGCAGTTGTACCTTGTTCCTGCTGCCTAGAAAGGACAGTGTAGGAGGTGAAGTCTTGGGCTGGGGAGATTGGAAGTGGGGTGGGTGTTAGAGATGACCATCCCTCAATATCCTTTGCTGGACAGAGGCCTGTAGATGGACCTTGTGACTGCTGTATGGAATGGTCAGGCTAGGAGGTGGAGTCTTGGGCTAGGAAGACTGAAAGTGGGGTGGGGGTCAGAGATGGTTCTCCCTCAATATCCATTGCTGGACAGAGGCCTGTAGGTGGACTTTGTCACTGCTGCCTGGAAAGGACAGTATAGGAGGTAATGTCTTGTGCTGGGGAGACAGGAAGTGGGGTGTGTGTCAGAGATGACCCTCCCTCAATATCAGTTTCTGGAAAGAGGCCTGTAGGTGGAGCTTGTGTCTGCTCCCTGGAAATGACAGTCTGTTGAAATAGAGAGAGCTAGGAATTAACAAGGGAATAGAGGGGCTCCAAGAAAAAAAAGCCTCAGAAAAATTCTATCTACCTACCTAGGAGTTAGAGTCTTGGGCTGGGGAGACTGGAAGTGGGGTGGGAGTCAGACATGACCCTCCCTCAATATCCCTTGCTGGAGAGAGGCCTGTAGTTGGAACTTGTGCCTGCTGCCTGGAAACGACAGTCTAGGAGGTAAAGTCTTGGGCTGCGAGAATGAAAGTGAGGTGGGAGTCAGAGATGACACTAGCTCAGTATCCGTTGCTGAACAGAGGCCTGTAGGTGGACCTTGTGCCTGCTGCCTGGAAAGGACAGTGTAGGAGGTAAAGTTGTGGGCTGGGGAGACTGGAAGTGGGGTGGGGGTCAGAGGTGACCATCCCTCAATATCTCTTGTGGGACAGAGGCCTGTAGATGGACCTTGTTCCTGCTGTCTGGAATAGATAGGCTAGGAGGTGGAGTATTGGGCTGGAGAGACTTCCAGTGGGGTTGTTATCAGAGATGACTTTCTCTCAATATCCATTGCTGGACAGTGGCCTGTAGGTGGACCTTGTGCCTACTGCCTGGAAAGGACAGTCTAGGAGGTAAAGTCTTGTGCTTGGCAGACTGAAAGTGGGGTGTGTGTCAGATATGACCCTCCCTCAATATCCTTTGTTGGACAGAGGCCTGTAGGTGGACCTTGTGCCAGCTGCCTGTAAAGAACAGTCGGTGGAAAGAGGCAGAGCTAGGAATTAACAAGAAAATTGAAGGGCTCTAAGAAAAAAATAACTGCAGAAAAATTCTATCTACCTACCTAGGAGGTGGAGTCTTGGGCTGGGGAGACTAGAAGTGTGTTGGGGTTCAGAGATGACCCTCCTCAATATCCCTTGCTGGACTGATGCCTGTACGTGTACCTTGTGCCTGCTGCCTGGAAAGGACAGTCTAGGCAGTGGAGTCTTTGGCTGGGGAAACTGGAGGTGGGGTGGGAGTCTGAAATGACCCTCCTTCTATATCTCTTGCTGGACAGAAGCCTGTAGGTGAACCTTATGCCTGCTCCCTGGAAAGGATAGTCTAGGTGGTGGAGTCGTGGGCTGCAGAGACTGGAAGTGCGGTGGGGGTCAGAGATGAAAATCCCTCAATAACCTTTGCTGGACAGAGGCCTATAGGTGGACCTTGGGCCTGCTGCCTGGAAAGGGCAGTCTGTGGAGAGAGGCAGAGCTAGGAATTAAGAAGAGAATTGAGGGGCTCCAAGAGAAAAAAAGCCACAAGAAAATTCTATTTACCTACCAAGGAGGTGGACTTTTGTGCTGGAGACACTAGTAGTGGAATGGGGGCCAGAGATGACCCTCTCTCAATATCCCTTGTGAGAGAGAGGCCTGTAGGTGGACCTTGTTCCTGCTGCCTGGAAAGGACAATATATGAGGTGGAGTCTTGTCCTGGGGAGATTGAAAGAGAGGTGGGGGTAGGAGATGAACCTCCCTCAATACCCCTTCCTGGACAGAGGCCTGTAGGTGGACCTTGTGCCTGCTTCCTGGAAAGGACAGTCTGTGAAAAGAGGCAGAGCTAGGAATTCACTAGAGAATATAGGGTCTCCAAGGAAAAAAAATGCCACAGAAAAATTCTATCTACCTACCTAGGAGGTGCTGTTTTTCACTGGGGAGATTCGTAGTGGGTTGGGAGTCAGAGATGACCCACACTCAATACCCCTTAATGGACAGAGTCCTGTAGGTGGACCTTGTGCCTACTGCCAGAAAAGGACTGTCTATGGAAAGAGACAGAGCTAGGAATTAACAAGAGAATAGAGGGGCTCCAAGAATAAAAACTCACAGAAAATTTTCTCTCAACTTACCTAGGAGGTGGAGTTTTGGGTGAGGAGACTGGTAGTGGGGTGGGTGTAAGAGATGATACTCCCTCAATATTCCCTTGCTGGAGAGAGGCCTGTAGGTGGACCTTGTGCCTGCTGTTTGGAAAGGACAGTCTGTGGAAAGAGGCAGAGCTAGGAATTAACAAGAGAATAGAGAGGCTCCAAGAAAAAAGAAGCCCCAGAAAAATTCTATCTACCTACCGAGGAGGTGGAGTCTTGGGCTGGGGAGACTGGAAGTGGGATGGGGGTCAGGGATGACCTCCCCCCTCAATATCCCTTGCTGGACAGAGACCTGTAGTTGGACCTTGTGCCTGCTTTCTGGAAAGGACAGTATGTGGAAAAAGGCAGATCTAGGAAATAATAAGAGAATTGAGGAGGAAATAATAAGAAACTTGAGGAGCTCCAAGAAAAAAAAAAGCCAAGCAAAATTCTTTCTACCTACCTAGGAGGTGGTGTTTTGGTCTGGAGAGACTGGTAGTGCCTTGGGGGCCAGAGATGACACTCCCTCAATATCCTTTGTTGGACAGAGGCCTGTAGGTGAACCTTGTGCCTGCTGCCTGGAAAGGACAGTGTAGGAGGTAAAGTCATGGGCTGGGGAGACTGGAAGTGGGGTGGGGGTCAGAGATGGCTCTCCCTCAATATCTGTTGCTGGCCAGAGGCCTGTAAGTGGACCTTGTGCCTGCTGCCTGGAAAGGACAATCAGTTGAAAGACACAGAGCTAGGAATTAACAAGAGAATAGAGGGGCTCCAAGAAAAAAAAAAAGCCAGAGAAAAATTCTATCTATTTATATACAAGATGGAGTCCTGGGTTGGGAGACTGGAAGTGGGGTGGGGGTCAGAGACAACCCTCTCTCAATATCCCTTGCTGGAGAGAGGCCTGTAGGTGGACCTTGTGCATGCTGCTTGGAAAGGATGGTCTAGGAGGTGGAGTCTTAAGCTGGGGAGCCTGGAAGTGGGGTGGGGGGCAGAGATGACCCTCCCTCAATACCTCTTGCTGGAAAGAGGCTTGCTGGTGGACCTTGGGCCTGCTGCCTGGAAAGGACAGTCTGTGGAAAGAGGCAGAGCTAGGAATTAATAAGAGAATAGAGGGGCTCCAGGAAAAAAAAAAGCCACAGAAAAATTCTTTCTACCTCCCTAGGAGGTGGAGTTTGGGCATGGGAGACTGTTAGTGGGGTGTGGGTCAGAGATGACCCTCCCTCAATATCCCTTGGTGGACAGAGGCCTGTAGGTGGACCTTGTGCCTGCTGCCTGGAAAGGACATTCTGTGGAAAGACACAGAGCTAGGAATTAGTAAGGGAATAGAGGGGCTCCAAGAAAAAAACGGCTACAAAAAAATTCTATATACCTACTTAGGAGGTGGAGTCTTGGGCTGGGGAGATTGGAAGTGGGGTGGGGGTCAGAGATGACCTTCCCTAAATATCCCTTGCTGGAAAGTGGCCTGTAGTTGGACCTTGTGCCTGCTGCCTGGAAAGGACAGTCTAGGAGGTAAAGTCTTGGGCTGGGGAGACTGGAAGTGGGATGTGTGACAGAGATTACCCTCTCTCAATATTCGTTGCTGGAGCAAGGCCTGTAGGTGGACCTTGTGCCTGCTGCTTGGAAAGGACAGTCTAGGAGGTGGAGTCTTGTGCGGGGGAGACTGGAAGTGGGGTGAGGGTCAGAGATGACTCTCTCTAAATATCCCTTTCTGGACAGAGGCCTGTAGGTGGACCTTGTGCCTGCTGCTTGGAAAGGACAGTCTCTGGAAAGAGGCAGAGCTAGTTATTAACAAGAGAATAGAGGGATTCCAAGATAAAAACAGCTGCAGAAAAATTCCATCTACCTACCTAGGAGGTTGATTCTTGGACTGAAGAGACCGGTAGTGGGTTGGGGGGTCAGAGATAACCCTCCCTCAATATCCCTTGCTTTACAGAGGTCTATAGGTTGACCTTGTGCGTGCTGTCTGGAAAGGACAGTCTATAGAAAAAGGCAGAGCTAGGATTAACAAGAGAATAAAGGGGCTCTGTGAAAAAAGAAGTCACAGAAAAATTCTATCTAACTACCTAGGTGGTGTAGTCTTGGGCTAGGGAGAGTGGAAGTTGGGTGGGGGTCAGAGATGACCTTCCCTCATTATCCATTGCTAGATAGAGGCCTGTAGGTGGACCTTGTGCCTGCTGCCTGGAAAGGACAGTCTGTTGAAAGAGACAGAGCTAGGTATTAACAAGGGAATAGCAGGGCTCCAAGACAAAAAAAAAAAAAAAAGTCACAGAAAAATTGTATTTACTTACCTAGGAGGTGGAGTCCTGGGTTGGGAGACTGGAAATGGGGTTGGTGTCAGAGATGATCTTTTCTCAGTATCCCTTGTTGGAGAGAGACCTGTAGGTGGACCTTATGCCTGCTGCCTGGAAAGGACAGTCTAAGAGGTTGAGTCTTGGCCTGGGGAGACTGGAAGTGGGGTGGCATCAGAGATGAACCTCCCTCAAAATTTCTGGCTGGACAGAGGCCTGTAGGTGGATCTTGTGCATGCATCCTTTAAAGGACAGTCTGTGGAAAGAGGCAGAGCTAGGAATTAACAAGAGAGTACAGGAGCTCCAAGAAAATAAAAAATCTGCTGAAAAATTTCATCTACCTACCTAGGATGTGGAGTCTTGGGCTTGGAAGACTAGAAGAGGGGTGGAGGTCAGAGATGACCCTTCCTCAGTATCCCTTGCTGGACAGAGGCCTGTGGTGTACCTTGTGCCTGCTGCCTGGAAAGGACAGTCTAGGAGGTGGAGTCTTGGCTGGGGAGACTCAAAGTGTGGTAGAGGTCAGAGATGACCGTCCCTTGATATCCCTTTCTGGACAGAGGCCTGTAGGTGGACCTTGTGCCTGCTGCCTGGACAGGACCATCTCTGTGCTACACTTTTTCAATCATTCATCTATTCAGGGAGATTTGGTTTGGTTCCATGTCTTAGCATTTGTGGATAATAGTGCAATAAACATGGATGTCCAAGTGTTTTTTTTTCTGACTGAGTGTATTTGTATCCTTTGAGTAGATATCCAGGACTGGAATTGCTCAATCATATGGTAATGATATTTGTAAGTCCCTGAGGAACCTCCATATTGTTCTCCACAGTGAGTGCAGTAATCTACATTTCAACCAACAGAGTTTATCACTATATATTTTTTTAAAATTTTAACGATTCTGACTGAGGTTAGGTGGTATCTTATTGTGGTTTTGATTTTCACCTTCCTTATGATAAGGAATACTGAGCATTTTTTCATGTTTATTGGCTGTTTTTATGTTTCCCAAGGAGGGTTGTCTGTTCAACTTCTTTGTTCACTTTTTAATTGGATTGACTATTTTGTTTTTGTGGATAAGTTGCTTGAGTTGTCTGTATATTATAGTTATCATTCTAATATCTGTGTGACTGTTTCAAATATGTTCTTTCATTCCAACAGTGTTTCTTCACTCTAATTACTTTTTTTTTCTGTTTAAGTGCTTTTAAACCTGATAAACTACAATTTTTGGGATTATTGCATGAGCATTGGTGATTTTATTTAAGTTTTTGCCTACTTCAGTGTCTCTGAGAGTTTCTCCTGTGTTTTCCACCACTAGCTTTATAGTTTGAGATATTATGTTTAAATATTTGTTTTATTTTGAGTAGATTTTTGTTAATGGTCAGATATAGTGTTCCAGTTTTATTTTTATGTATGTGAGTACCCAGTTTTTCTGGCATCATTTACTTAAGATATTTTCTTTCCCCATTGGATTTGTGGTAGGTGGCCTGTTAGTCATGAGTGGGCAGCCCTAAGAGAAAAGTGAAAGTCTCATCTAGCTCTGGGCACCAGGAGGGCAAGGCAATATGCCATCTTCCTTCCTTGGGGCCTGAGAGAAGCACACAGGGATGGTTTATAGATATTTCTCTTATCAAAGAAACCTAAGCAAGCATTTTGGTTAATGCCCTAATTCCCATTAGGACGATGGACTAATTGGGCAGTCTAATTGTGGCAACCTGGCTCACATTGGGCATGCGTGATTAGGTGATCAAGTTCCTCATTCTTTACTTGTGAGGAAGGTGCACAGGTGCAAGAAAGAACGTGAGGATTCAAATTCAAAGGAAGGACATAGGCAGCATATCGGGCCTCCCACTAATGAGTATTCATGACCTCTAGTAATAAAAATAATGGTTAACTAGTACCAAGTGTGGTTGCCACCTGGCAATCTGCTCACCCAAGAACCATTTTGGGTGTATTTCCTTTCCTTTCCTTTCTTTCCTATTAAATCTTTTCTACCTACTTCATTCGTGGTTGCAGTTTCATTTTGCACCTAGGGACAGATCTCTAATTTTAGTGATCTGGACCCAAAGAGCCAAGGACTTCACAACGCAGCTTGACACTCTCTCATCCGTTAACAGATTGTCTGGTGTCCTTTGTTCAAATTAGTTGTCTGTGTGTTTTATGATTTATTCCTAGGTCTCCATTCTGTTCCATTGGCCTACATAACTGCTTTTGTACCAATAAAATGATGTTAGTTATTGGTTTTACATAGATGGACTTTATTGTGTTGAGAAATGTCCTTTTGCTGAGAGTCTTAATAATTATGAAGAGATGTTGTAGTTTATCAAATGATTGTACTGTATCTATCGATATGTTCATATAATTTTTATCTTTTCATCTGTTAATATGATGTGTTAAATTTATGGTTTTAAATATGTTGAACCACCATTGCATCCCTGGAATAAACTCTATCTGTTCATGGCATATAATCTTTTTACTGTGTCATTGGTTATGTGATAGGCAGTTAGTTAGTCATGAGCAGGCAACCCTAAGAGAAAAGTGAAAGGCTCACCTAGCCCCGGGCACCAGGAGGGCCATCTTCTTTCCTTTGAGGCCTGAGGGAAGCACACAGAGATGGTTCATAGATTTTTCTCTTATCAAAAAGACCCAAGCATGGAACCAACCCAAATGCCCCCGTACAGATGAATGGATTGAAAAACTGTGGCACATATACTCTATGGAATACTATTCAGCTATAAAACCCAACAAAACCCTGGCTTTTGAAAGAAAGTGGAAGAATATGGAAGATTTACTGCTGAGTGAAGCAGGCCAGGCTATAAAGGAGAGACATTATATGTCCCCACTTAATATATACCAACTGTCTGCACTCTACAAAACTGATAGACTAAAAGATATACAAACACAAGAGATGGGTGTAAATGCCAGATGTAGTATGTGTGGAGGAGTAGGGCCTAAGGAAGGTCATTCGGAGGAGGGATACAGAGGAAGACCATTGACGGGATGGGGAAGTGTGGTGTTATCTGTTGAAGATATTTTGATCAACTGGACTTGGGAGAAATGTTCACATATTGAAATGTTCGCTTTGTAAGCTAAACAATGTGATTGAATGTATATAAGAAAATAAATTAAAAAAAAAAAAGAAAAAGACCCAAGCAAGCATTTTTGTCAACACCCTAATCCCCAAGTAAGCATTTTGGTCAACACCCTAATTCCCTCTAGGTCAATGCCCTAATTCCCACTAGAATGATAAATTAATTAGGCAGTCTAAACAACCTGGCTCACACTAGACATACGCAATTAGGTAATCAAAGTCCTCATTCCTTACCTGTGAGAAAAGTGCACAAGTGCAGAAGAAAACACACGAATTCAAATTCAAATGAAGGACATAGGTAGTATGACAGACCTCTTACCAATAAATATTCATGATCACCTCTAGTAATGAAAGTAACAATTAACCAGCATCAAACGTGGTTGCCACCTGTCAATCCGCCCGCCCAAGAGCCTTTTGGGTGTACTTTCCTTTCTTTCCTATTAAATCTCCTTTTCTACCTACTGCATTCGTGGCTGTGGTTTCATTTTGCACCTAGGGATAGATCTCTAATTTTAGTGATCTGCACCCACAGAACCAAGGGCTTCACAATGCAGCTCGACATTCTCCCATCCATTAACAGTTACAATTTGCAAGTATACTGTTGAGAATTTTGCATCTATATTAATCAGAGATGTTAGTCTGTAGTTTTCTTTTTTGTTCTGTGCTTGTTTGCTTTGGGTATGAGGTTAATGGATGTTTCAAAAAATGAATTTGGAGGAGTTCCTTCCTTTTGGATATTAGAAATAGTTTGAGTAAGATGGAGGTTAGGTCTTTTTTAAAACAGTATATAGAGGTTGGGAACCAGCAGTTAGCGTAATGGCTATGTCACTGGACTCCCACGTAGTCGACCGCGGTTCGTGTCCCCGACCCGGTGGCTTAAAACTCACGCCGGGCGCGTATGTGTGTGTGCCAAAGATCCCGAGAGGAGAATGGAGGAGAAGGGATTGCGGCGTGACCATCCCCCCAGGGAGTGATTTCTCGCTTTCTGTCTCTATGTCTCTCTCCGTCT
The DNA here is from genome assembly GCF_000334495.1 of Tupaia belangeri chinensis. Lineage (NCBI taxonomy): Eukaryota > Metazoa > Chordata > Mammalia > Scandentia > Tupaiidae > Tupaia > Tupaia belangeri. Next base: position 5,897 of record NW_006159474.1, on the reverse strand, counting down.
GTCTGGCGAACGCACGCGACCTACAGTGAAAATCTCTCCAAAAAAAAAAAAAACACAGTATATAGAGGTCAAAAGTGAAGCTATGGGCATTTATTACTGCTTCAGTGTTATCACTTGTTACTGGTCTATTCAGTCTTTCTATGTCTTCCTGGTTCAATCTTGGTAGATAATGTAGATAATGTGTATCAGGAAATTTATTTATTTCATCCAGGTTTTTCTGTTTTTGACTTATAGTTCCTTCTAGTATTCTTTTTTTCTCTTTCTTTGGAGAGGTTTTTGCTATAGGGTGTGTGCGCTCACCAGAAAGAGAGAAATTGGGAAATCTCCCCCCCCAGGGGGTCTGGCCATGCCACAATCCCTTCTCCTCCATTCTCCTCTCAGGATCCTGGGCACGCATGCACATGCACCCAGTGTGAGTTTAAGCCACCAGGTCCAGGTCTTGAACCGTGGTTGACTACATGGGAGTCCAGTGACATAGCCATTATGCTAACTGCTGTTCCCTGTAGTATTCTTTTTTGATTATTTGTATTTGTTATGTCTATTGTAATATTGCCTGCTTCATTGCTGATTATATTTATCTGGTTCCTTTCTCTGTTCTTCTTGATCAGTCTAGCTAATGGTATTTCAATTTGTTTTACCATCTCAAAAACCAGCATTTCATTTCATTTCATATTCCATTTTATTTCAATTTTCTGTATAATTAATTTATTTCTACTTTATTTATTTCTACTCTAATCTTTATTATTTCCTTTCTTCTAGTATTTTTGTTATTGTTGTTCTCCTAGATCCCTGAGATGTGTTGTTAGGTTGTCTATTTGCCACCTTTCCTTTTTTTTCCCCTGAATACTAATTGCTATGAACTCCCTTCTGACTGTTTTTGCTGTGCCCCATAGGTTGTAGAAATTCGTGTGCTCATTAGCACTGGTTTCAATGAATCTGCTGATTTCAGTCTTAATTTCTTCAGTGATTATAAACTAATTTAGAAGAGTAGATTGTTTTGTTTCCATGTGTTTGTGTATTTTTGAGAAGTTGTTCTGCAGTTATTTTGAGATGTAAATCTATTGTGATCAAAGAAGATGTAGGATATAGTTTTTTTTTTTTTTGGTGAGGTTTTTTTGCTATAGGGTATGTGCACTCACCAGACAGACAAAGAGAGACAGAGATAGAAAGCGAGAAATCACCTCCCAGGGGGTATGGCCATGCTGTAATCCCTTCTCCTCCATTCTCTTCTCGGGATCCTGGGCATGCACTCACATGCCCTCCACATGGGACGCAAACCGTGGTTGACTACATGGGAGTCCAGCGACATAGACATTACGCTAACTGCTGGTCCCTAGGATATAGTTTTTATTATTTTGAATTTGTATAGGCTTTTTTTGTGCCCTATCATGTGGTCAGTCTTCAAAATAATCCAAATGTTGTTGGATGGAAAGTCTGATAGATGTCTGTCAAAACCATGCAATTTATGGTATTTGTTTAGATTCTGTATTTCTTTACTTGTTTTTGTCTAGATGTTCTGTCCAGAGGCAGTGGGGTGTTGAGATCCAAAATGATTAGTGTGAGGCAATCTAAATAGCAGTCTTTCATTCAAGTATTTGGATGCTTTATGTTGGGTGCATAGATATTTATATGTGCTATATCTTCTTCTTACTGCATTAGACATTTTACTACTATATACACTATATATTATGTTAAATCTGTCTGGGGTTATTTGTATTTCTTGAGTCTCTGTATGAATGTTTCTCGAGGTTTGGAAAGTTTCCTGAAAGAATTTTATAATATAGATTCTCTGTGCCCTAATTAGACTCTTTGCCTTCTGGGATACCAAATATTCAGCTATTTGGACATTTATTTATTTAATTTATTATTATTATATATACATTCAATAACTATACATCATTTAGAGACTTTACCCAGCATCATATACATCTCAGCCCAGTTGAGAATACTGTACACATCCTCATCAACAGATAATAAACCGTATCTCTCTTGCATAGCCTGATGTGTATCACTCAGCAAAAAATATTCTGTATTCATCCACTTTCTATCAAATTCCAGGGCTTTGTTTTTTATGATTGAATAATATTCCATGGATTATATGTACCACACTTTTTCTGTCCATTCATTCATTTGTGAACATTTGGGTTGGTTTCATGTCTTAGCAATCATGAATAATGCTGTAATAAATATGGTTGTGCAACTGCTTTGCCTACTGAGCATTCTCCTGTCCTTTGGGTAGATACCCAGGAGTGGAATTACTGGATAATATGGTAGTTCTATTTGAAGATCTTTGAGGAACCTCCATATTGTTCTCCACAGTGGCCAGACAAATTTACATTCCCCTTTCATGACATCCCCTCTAGTTCTTACCGTTTCTTGTATTTTTAATTTTTGCCAGTCTTACTGAGGTTAGGTGGTATCTCATTGTGGTTTTGTTCTGAATTTTCCTTACAATGAGGGATGTTTAGCATTTTTTCATATGCTTTTTTGCTATTCCTTTGTCTTCTTTTATGGGGGGGGGGAGATTTTCACTATAGGGCACGTGCGCTTGCCAGACAGACAGAAAGAGACATAGAGACAGAAAGTGAGAAATCACCCCCCAGGGGGGATGGTCATGCCGCAATCCCTTCTCCTCCATTCTCTTCTCAGGATCTTGGGCATGCACGCACACGCACCCAGTGTGAGTTTTAAGCCACCGGGTCCGGGATGTGAACCGCGTCGACTACGTGGGAGTTCTGCGACATAGCCATTACGCTAACTGCTGGTTCCCCTATGTCTTTTTTAGAGTTTTTAGTAAGCTTTTTTTCCTGTCTTTTAATTGGGTTAATCTTTTTCTTCCAGGTAAGCCACTTGAGTTCTCTGTTTATTCTGGTTATCAATCTGTTATCTTTGTCATAATTAACAAAACTTCTCTCCCATTCCAAGTGTCTGTTGCTGTGCTCAAACTTTTTAATCTGATGCAATCCCACCTCTCTATTTTGGGGATTACTGCCTGTGCTTTCATGGTTTTGCTTAAGAAGTCTTTGCCTACTCCTATGTCTCCCAGTGTTTTCCCAGTGTTTCCACCAGTGGTTTTATAGATTATGATCTTATATTTAGATCTTTGATCCACCTTGAGTTTATTTTTGTTAGTGGTGACAGGTAAGGGTTCAGATTCATCTTTGTGCAGGGGGATACACAATTTTCCAGCACCATTTGCTAAAGAGGTTTTCCTTTTCCCACTGGATTTACTGGTACCCTTTGTCTAAGATGAGTTGGCTATTTGGGGGTTTATTTCCAGGGTCTTTACTTTGCTCTAATGGTACTTATGTCTGTTTTTCTGCCAATACCATGCTGTTTTTATTGTCATAGCTTTGTAATATATTTTAGGGTCAGGGAGTGAGATGCAACCCACTTCACTTTTCTGATGCAGAATGATTTTGGCAATACAGGGTCTTTTATGATTCCAAACAAATTCTATGATCATTTTATCTAGATCTGTGAAGACTGTCTCTGGCACTTTAATGGGGATTTTATTAAACACATAGATCAATTTGGGTAGGATTGCCATTTTGATTATATCAATTCTGCCAACCCAGGAATATGGGATGTCCTTCCACTGTTTTCCATCCTTTTCAATTTCATTTTTAAGGTTTTCATAGTTTCCTAATAGAGGTCTTTGGTTTCCTTGGTTAGTTTTATTCCTACGTATCTTATACTTATTGTGGCTATGGTAAACAGGATTACTTTATTCAGTTCTGTCTCTCCTTGCTTGTTTTTTGTATACAGAAATGCTATAGATTTTTGTAAGTTAATTTTATATCCTGCCACTTTACTGTATTCATTTATTACTTTGAGAAGCTTTCTCATGGATACAGTTGGGTCTTATATGTATACAACCATGTCATCTGCAAACAGATATAATTTCAGCTCTTCTTTCCCTGTTGGAATGCCTTTTATTTCATTTTCTTGTCTGATCACTTTGACTAGGACTTCCAGTACTATATTGAATAGGAACAGAGAAAGTGGGTAGTCTTGTCTTGTACCAGTTTTTATGTTAGCTATAGGTTTTTCATAGATGGCATTTGTTACACTGAGAAATGATCCTTCTATGCCAATTTTACTGAGAGTCTTAATCATAAATGAATGTTGTATTTTGTCAAATGATTTTTCTGTGTCCATTGAAATGATTATATAATTTTAATCTTTCTTTCTGTTAATATGGTGTATTACATTTATGATTTTTGCTTATGTTGAACCACCCTTGCATCTTGGAATAAAGCCTTCCTGGTCGTGTTGAATAACTTTTTTTATATGCTGCTGAATATGAAAAGCAAGTATCTTGTTGAGATTTTTTTGTATCTATATTCATCAGAGTCATGAAGTCCTTCCGAAGTAGGTTATTTAGTTTCCATGTATTTCCTTTTTTGTTGTATCCTTATACATTTTGGGAATGAGGGTCATGAAGGCTTCATAGAATGAATTCAGGTTTCTTTCCTTTTGAATCTCTACCATCAGTTTGAGTATAATAGGGGTTACCTCTTTTTTAAAAGTTTTGTTCAATTCAGCAGTGAAGCCATCAGGACCTGGACTTTTCTTTGTTGGGAGGTTATTTATTACAGACTCAATCTCATTGCTTGTTATAGGTCTATTTAGGCTTTCTATGTCCTCCTGAGTTAATCTTGGTAGATTATATGTGCCCAGAATTTATCTATCTCATCTAGGTTTTCTTCTTTTTAGCATATGGTCACTCATAGTATCCTCTAATGATATTTTGTATTTCTATTGTGTCTGTAGTAATGTTGGTATCCATAGTGTTTATGATGTAATTCAATATATTCATTTTGTGGCATGGTGACGGCTGCCGAGTCACTGGAAGCAGCCTCCCAGATGCAAAGAAGTTGTCAACTTTCAGATCACAGAGACCAACCACTATAAATTTTTCATAGATGGCTTTTTTTTTTTTTTTGCTATAGGGCGCGTGCGCTCGCCAGACAGACAGAGAGAGACAGAGAGACAGAAAGCGAGAAATAACCCCCCAGGGAGGATGGCCATGCCACAATCCCTTCTCCTCCATTCTCCTCTCAGGATCTTGGGCACACACGCACACGTGCCCGGCATAAGCTTAAGCCACCAGGTCCGGGACTCTAACCGCAGTCAACTACATGGGAGTCCAGCAACATAGCCATTACGCTAACTGCTGGTCCCATAGATGGCTTTTATTATGCTGAAAAACAATCCTTCTATGCCAATTTTCTTGAAAATCTTAATCATAAAGGAATGTGGTATTTTGTCAAATGACTGCATCAATTGAAATCATTATGTGATTTTTATATTTCTTTATATTAATATGGTGTATTTATGGTTTTGCATATATTGAACCACTCTTGCATCCCTGAAATAAATCCTACCTGGTAATGATGAATAACTTTTTTTACATGCTATTGAATACGGTTAGCAAATATCTTGTCAAGAATTTTTGCGTCTATATTCATCAGAGATATAGGTCTGTAGCTTCACTTTTTTTGTCGTATCCTTGTCCACTTTGGAAATGAGGACAATGAAGGCTTCCTCGAATGAATTTGGAAGGGTACCTTCCTTTTGGATTTCTATAAACAGTGTGATTAGAATGGGAGTTACTTCTTCTTTAAAAATTTTGTAAAATTCAGCAATGAAGCCATTGTGACCTGGACTTTTCATTGTTGGTAGGTTATTTATTACTGATTCAATCTCATTGTTTGTTATAGGTCTATTCAGGCTTATGTTTCCTCCCATGTCAATCTTGGTAGATTATATGTGTCCAGGAATATGTCCATCTCATCCATGTTCTTTTGTTTGTTGGCATGTAGTCACTCAAAGTATTCTATAATGATGTTTTGTATTTCTGTTATGTCTGTTGTAATGTTGCCTGATTCATT
>NW_006159473.1:523120-527479 GCF_000334495.1 Tupaia belangeri chinensis | reverse complement strand
GTACTTGGTACCTGCGTCCTACCGCCAAGTCCCAAACCCAACCACTTTCCCATTAAAGGGACAACTCAACACCAAGACGCAAGCAATGCTGTCACGTGGCTATTTGGGGTTTCCTTAATTTCTTACTGCATTTACTTTGCTAAATAATCACTGTTGACCTAACATTCAGTTACTCGGTCTTTACAGCCCTGGAGTTGGCTTTGGACCATATGATAAATACACACAATTGATTGATTTTCAACAGCTGATCGGTAACTCTTCGCTCAGCCCCCAGTGGGCAATATTACGCTCAAGGTCAACCCCTCTTTCCTTCCTTCCATCCTGTCCCTCTCTTCTTTCTTTGCTCCTTTCTTTTATAATTAATAGACTTTATTTTTTAGAGCAGTTTCAGGTTCACAGCAAAACTGAGCCAAGAGGGCCAGCCCTATGGAGCAGTGGTTGACCTAATCCCACGTGGCTGACCTCAGTTCAATGCCCAGCCCTGGGGGACTGAAGGACACCCTGAGCCCATGTGCATGCATGCCCCAAATTCTGACAGAATGGGGAGATGGAGAGGGAAGGATTGTGGGGTGATGGTGCCCCACTGGGGGACGCCTGCTCTCACTCTCTCTCTGGTGAGTGTGCATAATCTCTGGCAATTTAGAAAAAAAAGATGTACAGAGAATTTCTGTGCACACTCCCTTCCTACCCACACCCTCCCCACCAGGGACAGCCCCCCAAGTGTTACAACTGATGGACACGTCATTGCCAGGCAAAACCTAGCCTCAGGGCCCCGTCGTGGTGTCCTGGCGCCTTCTAAGGGTTTTGACAGTGTAGGAGGACTTGCATCTGCACAATAGCATCATACAGAAGAGCCTCCCTCCTAAAGTCCTCTGGGCTCCACCTAGTCATCTCTCCTCCACCCAACCCCTAGCAACCCACCCTTTTATTTTGAAGCACGCTATTCATCCTCTGGACATTCCTAAGTCGAGCTGTGGCTGCTGCATTTCCCATCTTCTAGCTGGGCAGACTGAAGTCCTGAAGCTTCATGACGTCCCTGCGATCCGGTCTGCAGCAGAGTGGTGGCAGACAGACACTGAGCCCAGGATGCTGGCTTTGCCTGGGCTCCGGCTCTGGCTGAAAGTCGAGGGCCCTCCCCTTCTCTCATTTGTCACCATGACCTCATCCTCCCCACCGTGCGGCCTCCCTGCCAGCCCGGCTGCAGGAGCGCCATCACTGCCCAGTCTGTGCTGGGATTCGGATGTTCATTCTTTTCTCAGGATCCCCCAGGTTGCTCAGACAGAGTGGCTGCCAGTCAGCCCCAAGAGCCCAGGAATTTGGCCTCAAACCAACTTTGCCTGGGGCCAGTACTCTGCCCCTCCGCAGCCCGCCTGGCAGTCAGAGGAGCACTGCACGCTGGGGGTTAGCTCCAGCTCTCCGAGGCACTTGGAAGTGTCTGACACTGCCCGGCTGCAAGGGATGCCCAGTGCACCCCTCCAGTCAAAGTGTGCCGTTGCCTCAGCCCCATCACCCAGGGGGAGTCTGACTTCCAGGTTCAGTCAGAGGGGAAAGGCTGAGCTCGCTCCTCTGCTCAGAGGAGCACTGCACGCTGAGGGTTAGCTCCAGCTCTCCAAGGCACTTGGAAGTGTCTGACACTGCCCGGCTGCAAGGGATGCCCAGTGCACCCCTCCAGTCAAAGTGTGCTGTTGCCTCAGCCCCATCACCCAGGGGGAGTCTGACTTCCAGGTTCGCGCCCGGCCATGCTGGGCCAGAGTCCGCCCTGCCTGCATGGTATAGAATCTTCGCAGGCACCACGGCCACCCAGCACAGCGCTGCAATTCTGTTTGCCCTGCAGCGAGGCCGGACTTCAATCCTGGCCCTGGGATTTAAGCCCTTCTCCTCTCCTTTCTTGTCCCTTCTGGTTGGAAAGGGACATGATTGTTGGAGCCGGAGAAGCCCTCCTGGCCATGAGGTAGCATTGGAAGTGGAGCAGAGAAGTGAGCGAGAAAGACCCCAGGTCCCAGACACTTGGTAACAGCACACTAGCGTTGGACCAGCCTCCTGGGTCTTTGCATAAGAAAGAAATGTCTGTTGTATTTGAGCCACTTCGTTGGGACTTCCTGTCACTCACAGAGAAGCCTCGTGCTAACTATTCGACCTGCCCAAGTCTTACTGGCATTAGTGACAACGACGAGACAGAGAAGAGCGGGAGCTGTGACACTGAACAATGACAACGTCCGGGCACCATCCACAGCACCTCGAATACCGACTCTCCCCGAGTGTCCACCTGACCCCACAAGGTGGATGCTGTCGTGTTTACCGATGAGAAATCCAAGGTTCAGAAAAAATGAGAAAATAGACAAGCTGCATAAAGCGACCCCTGAGAAGCCGGAGACAGAATTCACGGCTCTGCTGCAGGAACAGCAAGGATGGAGGCCGGGGGCGGGGAGCAGAGGGAAGCAGCAGGTCAGGCGGGGAGGGGTGACCCGGGGCCCTCTGACCCGGACTGTCAGAGAAAGCACCCTGCTGGGGCACGCCAACCCTCAGGGCTGCCTCGGGAGACTCGGCCTCCACCTCGAGGGAGCTCAGCGTTTTTGATGGTGTTCCCTTTCTACCCAGCAGAAAAGACCAGGGGAAAGGTGTGCTGTTTCTGCTGAAGTTGTCACCAAGGAAGTCCAGAGCTGCCGGTGGCTACCCCTGAAACCGGGGCCAAGACAGAGGGAAAGAACCAAAGGGTGCGTGCGACGCTGCGGATGCCCCCACAGAGCGCTGTCTCCAGTCTCGGGCAGTCTTCCTCCTCAGCCAGGAGCCGTGTTTAAAACTAAACCTCACTGGGTCGGGCCTCTGCCACGTGCCACAGGAGGTCTCGGTCAGTGCACCCCAGGTGGGCTTCAGAAACCTGCCAATGCGGGCCAGCAGATGGCGTGGTGGGTAAGGCAGCTAGACTTTCACACGGAGGTTCGAGTCCTAGATCAGGTGGCTTGAGATTCATGCCAGGTGCATGTGTGTGCATGCCCAAAACCCCAGGAGGAGAACAGAGGAGAAGGGATTGCAGCATGGCCATCCCCGCTTGGAGGTGATTTCTTACTTTCCTTCTCTCTCACTCCGCCAGGTGCACGTGCTCTATGACAAAAACAAACAAAAAAATTATTTTGAGAAAAGGAGAGGGAGTAGAGAAAAAGGTCTTTCATTTGAAATAATTCCTTAGAAGTTTGAAGAAGCCCATCTCACGGGCTCCGGCTGGCAGGTAAGAACTGTTCAGACAGGCGCGGTGGGAAGAGGTGGGTGTTACCTGCTCTGGTCCCGAGTCTCCCATTCACAGGAGAGGGCGGCGTCTCCCGCTCTCCACGCCGAGGAGGCGTCTCTTTCCTTACCAGCAGCGACCCTCCTGTACAAGCTTTCGTCGGTCACGTCCCTCGGCCAACATGGCGCCAGGACCCACGGTGGCTGGCTCTTACCTCAGCCGCTTACTGAGTGCACGGCTTGGGGTTCCTTCTTTATCAAACGTCGGCGTCCTTATCTGTAAAATGGTGATGCTGACTCCTCTTCCGAGGTTGTTCTGGAAATGAAGCCATGAAACGACTGCAGGTGCACCTCGCACGGTGTCAGCACCACCATGCCAACGCGGCTCCCCTCCCAGCACCACCGTGCCAGCGCGTGCCAACGCGGCTCCCCTCCCAGCACCACCGTGCCAGCGTGGCATCCCTCCCAGGCCAGGCGCACAGGGCTGGGCGCACAGGGTGCCTTCCTAACCTGACGTAGGATGACCCTCGTGGAAATCAACCCGGAGCTTGAGCTGAATTTACTTAATACATCTACGCTCACTGAAACAAATGAAGACCCTGGGGCCAGCAGATGGCATGGCGGTTATGTCGCTGACTCCCATATTGTCAACTGTGGCTCGAGTCTCGGACTCAGAGGCTTGAAACTCATGCCAGACACATGTGCGTGTACACCCAAAATTCTGAGAGGAGAATGGAGAAGGGATTGCAGCATGGCCATTCCCCCTGGAGAGTGATTTCTCGCTTTTTGTCTCTGTCTCTCTGGCAAGCACACATTCCCTATAGCAAAAATCTCTCTAAAATAAAAAAGTTTAAGTAATATTATTAAGGTGTAAATAGCAATCATATGTAAGTGGCATTCAAGAGCAGGTTGTGGGGGCTGGCAGGTGGTATGGTGGTTAATAAGGGTGCTGGACTCCCACATGGCCACCTACGGTTCGAGTCCTGGACCTGGTGGCTTGCTTTCTCACTTTCCCTCCCTTATGTTCTGTCCCTTCTGGTCAAATAAATAAATAAAATTAAATAAAAATAATTATTAAAAAAAAAGAGCAGGTTGCGATGGGGAGAGAGGCAGGGAGGAGAGGGGCTGAGAGCATCG
>NW_006159473.1:520642-522629 GCF_000334495.1 Tupaia belangeri chinensis | reverse complement strand
GGGTGGGTCCGGTGGCTGCTGCAGGGACGCCCGACCCCAGCGCCACCAGTGCCGTCAGCGGTCCGGCCGCCCGCTCAGCCCCGCAGTGCCTTTGCCCTTGTGCGTGTTGGCTCGCTCTTGGGTTTTTTACACTCAGTCACTGTGGCTCTGTCTTTAACCTGGTGGGAAGCCCGTGAGTATTTTAATCAGACAAGCCTGCAATGTAATCCCACATCTCAGCAACTGAGCGATTGTGTTGGGACAGGCTCCCGGGCCTCTGGGCTCTGCCACTCGACGCCTCATCAGGCGCAGCATGCACCTCTCCTTACGTGGGAACGGCTGCTGCCTCCACCCCAGGCTCCGATGCCCACGTCCAGCTTCCGCGCTGGCCAGTGGGTTCTGGGACATTCACCTCCGCTCCCCCAAGGTGCAGAGTGCTGGGCTTGGGGCTGGACAGTGGATTCATTCCTTCACCTCCTGCAGGTGGTTCCAGCCGGGTGCAATTCCTGGATTCTCGTGTTGCCTCCAAGGAAAACCCAAGGCTCGAATAATGAAGACTGGTTAAGACACCGGCGGGTCACAACGGGGACGCATAGCAGCAAGCTGTGCTCAGCGTGACCGTGAGCAGACGCCGGGCTCACGGTCGCATGTGCTGGCTCTGCACAGGGATAAAGCACCCCACTAACTTGCAGGGAACAAAGTGGACTCAGAGGCGGGGCTGGTGCTGAGTCTAGCCAATCCAGAGACCACAGCTGGGCACCCCATCTCTCCACTTCCCAGGACACTAACAGGGTCAGCGAGTGGGTCAGCTCTTCCCATCCTGGATCCACAGGTGCTGAGCCATCAGCCTCCAGCAAGACAACTAGAAGTTTCCATGTTTAGGTTGGTGCAATCCAGCCAGTCTTGTCTCATATGGCGATAGCGGTCGGGGGTCCAGCGAGTAGAGACGGGCCCCAGGGTCAGACGCCATAGTGGTCGGGGGGTCCAGCAGGTAGGGACGGGCCCCAGGGTCAGACAGCAATATGGTCGGGGGTCCAGTGGGCAGGGACGGGCCCCAGGGTCAGACGGCGATAGTGGTTGGGAGGTCCAGCGGGCAGGTCCGGGCCCCAGGGTTGAGACTTTACTTTCTAAATCAGGTCTTTACAAATCCTGAGGGGCGCTCAGGACCTCTGCCCTCAAACTAGGCATAGATAACTGGCCTCCCATGTCTGCGGCCTCCACACCCGCAGTTCAGCCCACCACGGACTGAAAATGTTCGAGAAAAAAAAAATGGGTGGTGGGGCCGGCAGATGGCATGGAGGCTAAAGGCACTGGATTCCCACATGGCCGAATGCGGTTTGAGTCCTGGACCTGGCGGCTTGCTTTCTCACTTTCCCTTTCCCTCTCTCTCTGTCCCTGTCTAGTCAAATTTAAAAATAACAACAACGAATGGAATTAAATAAGTAAATATTTCTTTTAAAAACACTGGTTGTGTCTGTAGTGAGCACGCACACACTGCTTGTCCTCACTCCCGAACGAGGCCGTGCCACAGCCGCTGGCCGGCTGCGGGTGCCAGGCGGCACGAGCGGAGGGGCACGTGTGCCCCACGGACACGGCGTCGTGCAGCGTGGATTGCAGCTCCCATGGATCTGGGTCCCTGGAGGGCCCCGACTCGGCGCTGCCCCCTTGAGGCGTTCATCCTGAGAGAAGACTCAGGCGTGCGCCAATGCCACAACTGAGCCCCAAGGAAATTCATTCGGGCATCGTTGTGAGGGAGAACAGAGACCAAGGGCATGTCCCACGAAGGGGGATCGAATGACGAAATAAGCCATATTTCACCCATAAGCTGCAGAAGCCGACATTCAAAATATCGCACTGGAGCTGAGAACTGAATGCCAAGAAGCATTTTCGGGACCATGGGGGGAAGCAGCTTCCAAAGCAGTTTGTGTTCATGGCCGGACATCAGGAGCAGCCTGGAGGGCTCCCTGCAGGCGAAGCCCTCCAGGTGCCGACACTGGCTGGGGGGGGT
>NW_006159473.1:516332-520174 GCF_000334495.1 Tupaia belangeri chinensis | reverse complement strand
ACACTGGCTACGAGGGTTCAGGCGGTGTTTTCTTTTGCTTTTACTTGCTTATATTTTCTAGTTTTCCTACACTAGACATCCTTGTAGAATTTGACACTTACTATTTTAAAACTCCTTCGAAGGCACCGTTTCGAAATCTCATTTCACCAAGGCCCTCACTGCACTCCCTGGAAGAGCCGCTCAGAGCTCGCCGGCGTTTTCCCATTCCTGGGCTAACAATCGGCCTGCGGTTTTTATGTGCAAGGCTATTTATTTTCCAATCAGATGCTTTGAGTTGGGACTTCTGGGGGTAAACTGGTAGCTCTGGGCAGCTTTGAGGCATCACAAGTGGGAGGCTTTGTCCCTGGAAGATTTAGGAGGGCAGGCTGTTTTTATCGGCCTCCTTTACACACGTATGGAGTTGGGCAGGGACTGCTCAGTGCCGACAGACCTCCCCAAAGGCAAAACGCCTCCGGAACCAAGCGGGATGCTGGAAACGGCTCCAGTGTGGGCCCCGACCCCTTACCTAAACTGCAGCCCCCGAGGCCCCCTCCTTTCTTCTGTGGTTTCTTCTGAGGGTGAACCTTAGAGGGGAAGAATGCAGGCTTTGGAGTCAGCCAGAAGCAGACTAGAGCCGTGGGCAGGTCACTTCGTCTCTCATCCATGAAATGGGCCATTTAGAGTTGCCGTTTCGCATTGCGGTTCGCTGTAAGGGACAGGTGCCAGAAAGAGCCTCCTCCCACAGTCCGGCACCTGGTTCCAGGGAAGCCACCATCTCCTCCCCTTCCTTCCCACCGTTTTCCTGCCCTGCCTTCCCTTTGCCCTCCTCTCATGGGCGAAGGCTGAACTAGCACCACCCTCTCCATCCATTCCTCTGCCCAGAACTGTGCACCCCCGCTCGGTCCATGCACACGCACATGCATGCACGCACCCCCCCACGCGGAGGGTGGCTTTCCGTGACTCGACTGGGGTGCAGAGACAAATCGGTTGCACAGAGTGTAAATGTTGCCACTTGGGCTCCGCCTCCAGAGGGCTGAGCACAGAGGTCTGCAGGGCAAGCGGCCAGCAAGAATGGGGCGTTGTGTGCGGCTCACACAAAGGCCGAGGCCCGCTCGGCTGCCGGCCTCCCGAGCATCCCCTCTTTACGCATTGATTTATTAGGCCAGGCTTGAATGAAAACGTAATTCATATTACTGAGGCATTAGAGTCTATTTAACTTAAATGCCACTGAATATTTCACTTTCAGCTGGGAGTGACAATGTGCTCAGGCCCGGCTGGTGAGAGCCAGGGCCATCTGTTACCCAGAGAAGCCGAGGGACAGGGGAGGCCGGGAGTGCAGGGCTTTGTGGACATTCCAAAGGTCCACGATCATCATTCAACTCAAGGGCAGCCAAAGCGCATTCCTCTGCATGAGCCCCTCAATCTGCAGGGGCTGAGAGAACACACAGGGCGAGAAGGCAAAAATAAAGACACCTGCCCTGCACGGGGACACCCTGCATGGGGACGCCCTGCACGGGGACGCCCTGCACGGGGACGCCCTGCACGGGGACGCTCTGCATGGGGATGCCCTGCATGGGGATGCTCTGCATGGGGATGCCCTACACCCGAGGATGTCCTGTACTGGGACGCCCTGCACTGGGGGACGCCCTGCACGGGGACGCCCTGCATGGGGATGCCCTGCACGGGGACGCTCTGCATGGGGACACCCTGCACCTGAGGATGCCCTGTACTGGGACGCCCTGCACCGGGGGACGCCCTGCACCGGGGATGCCCTGCACGGGGACGCCCTGCATGGGGATGCCCTGCACCCGGGGACTCCCTGCACGGGGACGCCCTGCACGAGGATGCCCTGCACCAGGAAAGCCCCCCAGGATCAGGACGCTGCTCTGCAGATGTGGGAGGAAGAGATGCCAGCAGGTGTGGGAGACAAGCATGGAGAGTTTGAGGGACAAGGACGATAGCTAGAGCTGCCGTCCGGCTGGAGCCACTAGCCACAGGAGGCTCCTTCCATGGAAATTAAAGCTAATTTAATTGAGGGGCCAGGAGGTGACATGGTGGTTAAGACTCTGGCTCCCACATGTGTGATCCCAGACCTGGTGGCTTGCTTTCTTGCTTTCCCTTTCGCTGTCTCTCTCTGGTGAGCACATGTGTCCTATAGGACTTTTTAAAATAAGAATAATAACAAACAAAATTAAGTAAATTACTCTTTTTTAAACTTAATTAGAACTAAATAAAATTGAAAGTCGACCCCCTCAGTTCCACTTTTACATTTTACCTGCTCAGGAGCTGTGGTGGGCTAGTGGCTACTGCACTGGACAGGGCAGTGGAGCATGTGTGTCATTATAGAAAATTCTGGAAGGCAATGGGTCCTGCACAGTTCCAAGGAGAGCCCCCCAGAAATCTGCCTGAAGAATTCTGGCCCATTTGAGAGTTCTCTGAGCCTCCAGGAATCGCACGGTGGCTGAGAACAAGTGCTTTCGTGACTGACGGGGTATCACTGGCCCTTGAGCACGACTCAGTTTCTGCGTCTGTAAAGTGGGAGTAGGAGAGGGACCTGTGGGCCAGCAGGGGTGTGGTTACGGCGCCGGACTCCCACACGGCCGACCGGAGCTCAGGTCCTGGACCTGCCATCTTGCGTTCTCACTTTCCCTTTCCCTCTCTGTCTCTCACTGGTCAAATGAAGAAGCAATAAATAAAATAAATAATTATTTTTAAAATAAAAAGGGCCCTGACCGATTGCGCTGTCGGGGATACTGACACGCTGCTTCCCACAGAGCTGGGGGCAGGAGGCGGCAGCCTGTCAGATCTGCAGTTTCGAAGTGGCTAGGGGGTGACCGCATGCACGGGGATGTGGCCTCAGTGCAGCTCGGCGGACACGTGGGGTTTGGATTTAAGAGAGTACGTCTTCAGACAACTAGCTGCAGGCCCGGATCCAGGGGTGTCTGGGTTTCTGGAGCTGGGGGGTCCCAGGGCGCTCGGTGCTGCCCTGCTGCAGCTGTGGGGGGGGCGGCGGGGGGGAGCTGCCGTCCGGCTGGAGCCACTAGCCACAGGAGGCTCCTTCCATGGAAATTAAAGCTAATTTAATTGAGGGGCCAGGAGGTGACATGGTGGTTAAGACTCTGGCTCCCACATGTGTGATCCCAGACCTGGTGGCTTGCTTTCTTGCTTTCCCTTTCGCTGTCTCTCTCTGGTGAGCACATGTGTCCTATAGGACTTTTTAAAATAAGAATAATAACAAACAAAATTAAGTAAATTACTCTTTTTTAAACTTAATTAGAACTAAATAAAATTGAAAGTCGACCCCCTCAGTTCCACTTTTACATTTTACCTGCTCAGGAGCTGTGGTGGGCTAGTGGCTACTGCACTGGACAGGGCAGTGGAGCATGTGTGTCATTATAGAAAATTCTGGAAGGCAATGGGTCCTGCACAGTTCCAAGGAGAGCCCCCCAGAAATCTGCCTGAAGAATTCTGGCCCATTTGAGAGTTCTCTGAGCCTCCAGGAATCGCACGGTGGCTGAGAACAAGTGCTTTCGTGACTGACGGGGTATCGCTGGCCCTTGAGCAAGACTCAGTTTCTGCGTCTGTAAAGTGGGAGTAGGAGAGGGACCTGTGAGCCAGCAGTGGTGTGGTTACGGCGCCGGACTCCCACACGGCCGACCGGAGCTCACGTCCTGGACCTGCCATCTTGCGTTCTCACTTTCCCTTTCCCTCTCTGTCTCTCACTGGTCAAATGAAGAAGCAATAAATAAAATAAATAATTATTTTTAAAATAAAAAGGGCCCTGACCGATTGCGCTGTCGGGGATACTGACACGCTGCTTCCCACAGAGCTGGGGGCCGGCGGCGGGAGGCTGTCAGATCTCG
>NW_006159473.1:505824-515821 GCF_000334495.1 Tupaia belangeri chinensis | reverse complement strand
CCCCGTGTGTGCCCAAAGGCCCACGCACGCTGCCCTCTCCGGTTTCCAGCCGGGTCACCTGGGCCGTGCGGCGGATGCGTCTGGTCCTGAAAGCCTCCCTGTGACTTCGTTTTCCTCCGGACATGGAGTTAGTGACCCTCGCCCCACGTACCACCGGCGTCATGGTCAGAATCGGGGAGCCTGGGCCCGTGGCAGCACTTGACGAGGCAAAGGCAGTTTCTGTTGTCCAGCCCGGCCCAGCGGACAGTGTGGCCTTTGGGTCTGGACACACCGCAGGCCACATCTCGGCTCTGCTCGTGCTGGCAGTGGGAAGTCACTTAATACTCCGAGCCTCAGTTTCCTTACCTGGGAAATGGGGCTCATGAATGGTGCCAAAGTAGGATGAAAGCAGGCCAAGCACCCACTGGAGGGTCTAGCCTGCCGGGTACTTCTGGATAGCCGCCCCCACCCCTCCACTCCTTCCCAAGTGGGGAGGGCGGAGGCTCCGTACACCCTGCCCTCCCTCTGCACACACAACTCGCCTTCATCTTCTGACTTTTCTCTTCAAAACGTAACCACATTGAAGTCCCTAGCTCCTTACCGTGACAAAGGAGGCCACCAGGACCCAGGTCCTGCACACCCATCTTGCCCCACCCTGGCTCTGAGCCTCCCTCCCCCACCCATGGCCCAACCTTACCAAACTGCTGTCAGTTCCCCATGCGCCTTCATCCTTCACATGGTGTTCCTTCTGCCTGGAAGTACCTTCCCCGCCTGGTGAAGACGCTCAACTTTGTTTTAATTGGCAGAGGGCATGTGCTCACCAGAGAGAGATGGAGAAAGGGAGAGAGCACCCACAGTGGGATGTGGCCTTGGTGCAAATCCCTTCTCCACCCTCAATCCTGTTGGGATTTGGGGCAGGCATATGCATGCACGTGGCTTGTTTTCCAAGCTGCCAGGGCTGGGATTTGAACCTTGGTCAGCCATGTGGGATCTGGTTCCCTTAACCACTGGGCTACTGAGACCAGCCAAACTTTCTCAACTCTTAACCCTCTGCTCAAGTCTCTGGACATTTTTCCACCGACCTCTCCTCTGTCTCGTTCGGTCTGGAGAAGCAACATGGGGACCGTTCTGTGGCTGCACACCTGTGATGGCACAGGAGGTGCACACTCGTGTGTAAGCGCGTCAGCACACAGATAGTGGTCCATGGGGCTATTTGCGCCAGTCGCTGTGCCGAGGGGTTCAGTCTGGTGGGGTGCAGACTCGCCGTAAGTTACTAGGAGCCTAGCAGAAAGTACACCCTCCTCCCCACGGACCCTGGACCACGACCGCTGGAGGGTAGGGGTCTTGCCTTGGGGTACATACCCCAGCACCCGCCACAGTGCCCAGACAGGCCAGGAGCTCATGCTGTGAAGGGATGAGTGAGCAATTTAATATACGAACGGGCTGGGCCCAGTGGGGCACAGTGGGGACACGAGACGCTCGGTGAGGCAGTTCCACGGGGAGAGCCCAGCTGGGATCTGGAGACCTCCAGGGCACCAGGCACGTGGTCCGGGTCGGCTGCACTGAGGGGAGGGTGGCGGTGTCAGGCCCCTGTGGAGGGTGTGTACGCACTCTCTGCCACTCTCTCTAAATGAACTTTAAAAATACATGACCGAGTTGCTAAGAAAAGCCCTCATGTCCTGTCAGCGGTGTTGAGTGCCATCTTCTGCCTGAGCCAGTGGTCTCTCCAGGCTGGTTTTCCCTGCCACACGCTGTCTGGCCGTGCAGCCCGCACCCTCCGAGGACCCCTTCTCTGTGGAAGTCCTTTCGCTGTTGGCCCCTGCCAGCTGACAGCGCAGAAAATCAGGAAGACAGACCAACGAAACAAGAACAAACCAGCAGTCGCGGGACCTTCCCGTCCCTCCAGACCGCCACCTCTGTTGCTTGTCACACATTAAACAGCATGACACTCGGGACCAGCAGACGGCGTAATGGTTACCCCGGGGACTCCCACGTAGTAGACCACGGTTCGAAGCCCAAACCCCATGGCTTAAATTCACAACGGGCGTGTGTGCGTGTGTGCCCAAGATCCTGAGCTGTCTCTCCGGCTAGTGCACGCGCCCTACAGCAAAAATCTCTCTTCTAAAAAAAAGACAGTGATGACATACACAGATTCTGCAGTCAGGCTGCTTGCTCGTTCTTGTTTCTTTGTTTGTTTGTTCTGCACAGGGCACATGTGCTTGCCCGAGAATGGGGGTCACCCCCATGAGGAGTGGCCACACCGCAATCCTTGCCCTCCCATCCTCCTCTCAGGCCTCTGGCCATGCACACACATGGGGCTGGCCTGTGTTCCAAGCCACTGGGTTTGGGACTTGAACCACATAGTTGGCCACATGGGATTCAACACCTTACCCTGCACACCACTGGCCGGCCCCCCACCACACAACCCGAAGCGCTGCGAGCCTCAGTTTCTTCATCTATAAAGTGGAGGAAATGATCAGTCTATTCACGGCCGGAAAATAGCCCAGTTTGGACTTGAGGAGAGTGTGCCCACCGTGGCCCGGTTACTCAGACACCAAGGGCTACCCGGTGACCGGAGCCACTCCTGACTGAGAAGCGTGCGAGCGACTTGGTGACTCTGGGCTGAGTCAGCCCCGGCCACTCGGAACTCTCTCGGGCCCGTTTCTGGGACAGTGCTGAGAGCAGACCTGAGGCTGACATGCCGCCCCAGCTTAAGACAACGCCGGTTTCGCTGAACCCGCCTAATGTAAACAGGAGGATTATGGCTGCTCTTGGGGCTCTGGGCCGGTGCCCGGACAGAGACAGTCCTATCAGCGTTCTTAAGCTGTGTCACCTGAATGAGGAAATGCAGGCACTTTCCACTCCCCTGCCCCAGGCAGAGCGCTCTCCCGCCTCCAGCCTGTGCCTTAGACAGGTTGGTCCTCTGGGCCGGGAGCCCCCTCGGCCTGGGACAGCACGCAACCCTCACGAACAAGAAGCAGAGGCTGGCTTTGGCAATGGCTGCTTCCAGAGCAATCAGCATGATGCTCTGGCGGAGTGGGAGAACTGTGGACCCTGAGCCAGCCAGCCTGAGGTTCTAGCCCCTGCTCCACCATTTGCCAGCCCCATGGCTCAGAACCCCCAGGTCCTTCCTGTGTTCACCAATGGGCACCCTCCCAGCTGCGTTGCTGGGAGGCTCAGGAAGATGCTAAGGGCACCCTGGGGACCTGGCCGGGCGGCTGCCAGAAGGCCTCTGAGCAGGGGGCTCTGGCAGTAAGTGGGGTGCTCCAGGAACAGCTCCAGTCATGGGCCTGTCTCTCACTGGGCAGCGGGCAGGCCCCTGTGTGGGGGAGCCAGGAGACCACAGCCTGCGCCAACGGCAGCCTGATGGAAAGGCAGTCCCTCTCCCACCCCCAGAAACAGGCACAGTCCCGGCAAGGGGAAGAAGACACCTCTGAGAAGCTGGAGTAGGGAGTCACCTTCACGGAGAGGAATGGACAGGACTGCGGGGATGCACCCCGCCCAGGTCACCCTCACCCACCACAGCCTCTTCGCCATGCAGGCTCAGGTCCTGTCCACATGCAACCACCAGGAGGCGCCTTTGCGTTGTAGAGGACTACCCTGCCAGGCTTCCCTGAGAGCCCGGGCTGACAGGGAGGGGTGACCAGGAGGTGGCCCAGCCAGGAGCAGCAGAGTGCTCAGTGTGGGCCAACGTCAGCAAGACAGTTCTGCTCCAGCACCTCTCCGCCCTCCAGGACGCTCACAGGAGGCTGCCTCTGGGGCCAAGCCGGCGAGCAGACTTCTGGGACCGCAGCCAGGCTGGAGCCGGCCTGCCTTGTCTGAGCCCTCTCTGCCTCTGAGTGACCCTGGCCCGGCCCTTCCACTTCTGAGGCTCAGTTTCTCCATCTGCAAAATGGGGGCAAGAATACCTGTCCACAGGCTGTGAGGGTGGCTGTGAGTGCTGGCCATTCTTCTTCGGCGGTGTGCTCGGCTGAGCTCCCCAAGGAAATGGCTCGGGTCTCTCGAAAGCCAGCAGGCCCTGACCCAGTGCGGTGTCCTGGACCGAATCCCGCCCCAGAAATGAGGCCGGAGTGGGAAAACGATTAAGCCCAGGCACAGCCTGTAGTCAGTGTTGTCGATAAGCCGTGCCTCGGTGTGGGTTTCAATAAATGGCCCTGGCTGTAAGGGACGAGGCCATTAGGGGAGGCTGGCCAAGGTGTGTGGGACTCTCTGGGTCATCTCTATAGCTCTTCTGTAATCTAGGATGATTCCAAAACGAAGAGTTAGAAATACAGCTTGCCGTCTTGCCTTCTGGAAAGAAAGCGAATAGCATTCTGTTGCCACTTTTTCTTTTTCCAAGTACAAATTATTGGGCAGCAGGTGGCGTAGTGGTTAGGTCGCTGGACTCCCACATAGATGACTATGGTTCAAATCCCAGATCCAGTAGCTTCGTGCTGGGCACATGTGCATGCGTGCCTAAGATCCCAGGAGAAGAATGGAGGAGAAAGGACAGCAGCGTGGCCATCCCAATGGGGGGTGATTTCTCACTTTCCCTCTCACTGTCTCTGTCTCTCTGGCAAGTGCACACACCCTAAGGCAAACAAAACGAGACAAAACAAACTCTACCCAAAAAAAAAGTATGAGCTATTTCGGTTCAAGAAAATTTGAAATCCACACATAATTTTGTCATAACACACATTTTCCATGAGCTATTTTTTTTTTCCAGAAGGCGTATGTGAATGCATCGCAGACAGAGCGAGAACGAGAGCGAGAGAGAGAGAGAGTGCACCCCAGACAGAGCGAGAGAGCGAGAGAGAGCGAGAGCACCCCAGCACCTGGTCCCCCATTTCTCTACCCCGTCAGGGCCCCGGCAGTGCACACAGGTGTCCCATGTGCTTTTCATGCCCCTGGGGCTGGGATTTGAACTGTGGTCGCCACGGCCACATTTGGAAGCTAGTGACCCCAGTCCCTCTTCTTGCACACACACTCCGACAAAGAGCAAATGACAAGTGGGAAACAATGAGCATCTCAGCACACGCTGTCCGTACAGAGCATCTGTCAGGAAGGGAGAGCGGGACCAGCAGATGGCGTAATGGTTATGTCACTGGACTCCCAGATGGCCGGCCACAGTTCAAGTCCAGGACCCAGAGGCTTAAACTCACTCCAGGCACGCGCGTGTGTATGTGTGTGTCCCAAATCCCAAGAGGAGACTGGAGGAGATGGGGTTGCAGCCTGGCCATCCGCTCAGGGAGGGTGATTTCTCTCTTTCTGTCTCTTTCTCTCCCGTGAGCACATGTGCCCTATTGCAAAATCTCTCTTTAAAAAAGGGGGGGGCCGAGGAAGGAAAATAGGAAAAATAGCGACTGAGTAAAAGCCAGTGGTTTCTGTTGCGACTTGAAAAATGACTATGGCGGGTTATTGAATGGAGAAAAGAGAATGTATTTCAAAAGACCTCGGTCGCATGATCGTATTTATATAGAAGTATCCATGCGTGTATATGTGTAGACGCGTAGAGAAATATTTGAAGATATTCTTCAAAAGTCGCCCAAGGCTGTCCCCAGCCCAGGTCTCAGGAATCTGTCGCACCCTTTGCCCACCTTCACCCTCCGCGCTGTGCTGAGTGCTGTGCTATGGGGCCTTTTACGGCCATGAAGACATAGCTGTTTCCTCTGAGGGATTTCCGTTCTGTTTAAGGAGACATGTGCTTTGTGTGGAAAAGGTTAGAAACCACTTTTTCTCTTTTAGAGACATTTCTGAGGAGTTAAAAATTATAAGAGAGCTTTTTTTATTCCTTTTTATTTCTATTTTTGTTGTTTGTTTATTCGCATGCCAAACTTAAAACATTCCTACAAGTTCTGCGATACTCTTTCTACTGAGTACGGTATCTGTGTTGCTTCCACTCGCACCTGGGTGACTGAATGCCGACTGTCCCACGTGGCACCACGTGCCGGTATAGGTCCCGAAAGATACATGCTCCCGCCAAGCATGCACTTTGGAGCCTGGAGTCTGCCAGGGAGAAATCTGGATGCCTGGGACCATCTTGTGAGGAAGTCCAAGCTGCCATGTGTGAGCCGCTCAGGTCCGCAGCCCCAGGGGGACCCAGCCCCGGGGCCAGACACGAAAATGAGGCAGATTCCAGGTGGTCTTGGTCCCCAGCCAGTCAAGAGTTTCCCCTGAAGCCCCAGATCTCCGAGCAGAGCCACATCTTCCTCCCTGTGCCTGCCTGAACCCCTGACCCACGGAATCCGTGTGCATCCCAAGGTGACTGCTGTTTCACACAGCTCAGAGGAACCACTGGCAAGGCACCTGCCCAAACCACAAAAGTTCATTTGTCTGTGTTTCTTTAGGAGACACGCGGGCTTGCCCGGGAGAGACAGAGAAAAAGAGAAAGTGCCTCCCACGGGCACAGTCATGCTGCAGTCCCTTCTGCTCCTTCCTTCCTCCCCTCTGGGATTTGGGACATGCACACACACATGCCCGGCACGTTTTCCAAGTCTCCAGGTCCAGGATTTGAACTACATGGTCAGCCATGTGGGATCCAGCCACCTTCAACCAGGCATGGGTTGGTCTGTGTTTATTTATTTTTTACTTTTTTAAAATTTTATTCAATATTATTTTAAGTTTGCTGTAGGGCATGCATGCTCACCAGAGAGAAACAGTGAAGAGAGAGGGGAAAGTGAGAGAGCAAGCTACCAAGCCCAGGACTCAAACCACCGTCAGCCATGTGGCAATCCAACACCTTAACCACCATGCCACCTGATGATCTGCATTTATTATTTTTTTCTTTTCTTTCTTTTTTTTTTAAGAGAAATTTTTGCTATGAGGTGTATGCACTTCCCAGAGAGACAGAGAGAGACAGAAAGTGAGAAATCACCCCTCAGGGGTATGGCCACGCCACAATCCCTTCTCCATTCTCCCCTAGGGATCTTGGGCACGCACATGCACACGCCCAGTGTGAGTTTTAAACTGCCAGGTCTGGGACGTGAACTGGGGTTGACTACCTGGGAGTCCAACGATGTAACCATTGTGCCATCCGCTGGTCCCACATTTATTTATTTTTAGTGCCATAGGCCTGTTCTCACCATCACGGTGTGGAACCCGGGGCTCTGCCTCAAACGGCATATTCAAGGGGAAGCCGAGGACCAGGGGATGCAGGAGAATGGGAGGCCGTGGCAGCCATGACCGTGTCTCATGCTCAGGTTGGAGGGACAGAGTTCCAGCCGGTGGAGGCACCACTCAGGTGGGAGTCGGGCAAGGAGGAGTCAGTTTGTACTGGTGTTGCAGGCAACAGGAAGGGAAGGGAAGGAAAAGCCGCGATCCTTCTCCACTCTCCTCTCGGGATCTTGGGCACACACGCACACGTGCCCGGCGTGAGTTTAAGTCACCCAGTCCGGGACTCGAACCTCGGTTGACCACATGGGAGTCCAGTAACATAGCCATCACGCCAACTAGTTAAGACTAATGATGCCTGGAGCCAGGCAGTGGCACAGTGGGGACAGAAACCCAGGGCTTCCCCGAGTGTCTGTGGCTGAGCTCAGGCCAGGCGAAGCTGGGGGTGGATATCTGCATGGGGGCCGTGGTCAGGTGTCTTTCTCTCCTTTTCTCTCTGTCTCTCTCTTCTGAAGAAACATTTTAGTTTTTAAAAACATCCCACATAGGGCCAGTAAGTGATGTAGAGGTTAAAGTGCTGGATCTCACATGGCTGACTCTGTGGTTCAAGTCCTGGACTTAGCAGCTTGAAAATCACACCAGGTGCATTGTGTGCATGCCCAAAATCCCCAAAGAAGAATAAAGGAGAAGGGATTGCGGTGTGGCTGGCCCCCTGGGGGGTGACTTCTCACTTCGCTCTTCTTGGTCTTTGTTTCTCTCTGGCGTGTGCATGCACTCAGTAGCAAAACACAGTGACAGAAACCCCACAAGTTTTTAATTATTTATTTTGGCTTTGCTTCTTTTCTGTAACTTTTTTTTTTAAGAGAGGTTTTTGCCATAGGGTGCATGCACTCACTATTGACACAGAGAGACAGAGAGAAAGTGAGAAATCACCTCCCAGGGGGGCGGCCACATTGCAATCCCTTTTTTCCACTCTCCTCTCAGGATTCTGGGCACGCACACCCGGGTACTGGCATGAGTTTCAAGCTGCCAGGTCTGAGACTTGAACCGTGGCCGGCCATGTGGGAGTCCAGTGCCTTAACTACTGTGCCACCTGCTGGCCCCCTCTTTTGCAAGATTTCGAATGAACTGGGCCCATGAGTCTTCTCAATGCTGCCATAAAGCTTTCCTTCGTTGTAGCCTAAGTCTTTCTGCATGGAAAAGATACAGGCTGGAGACGGTGAGTGAACATTAAACAGCTCCAGCTTTCCCAGACTCGGCAGACAGCTCCGCACTCACCCTCCTAATAATCCCGACTGGGCCGGTCTCACGGTCCTGCTGTTTTAGAGCTGGAAAATGAGACGAGAAACTTCCAGCTCAGAAAGTGGCGCAGAACTGCTCCACGGCAGAGCTGCACTGGAACGCAACGGCCGGTGGCGCCTCTGATAAAGGAGAGCGATGAGGGCGGAGGACGGTGACGCTGAGCAAAGGCCCAACGTCGCCTGGAAATTCAAGCCTGGAAAGGTCTGAAAGAAGAAAGGCAGGAGATGTAGAATGAAGTCAAAATCTTAAGCCAGAGGCCAGCAGGTGGCATGTTAAGGCACTGGACTGCCACGTGGCCAGCCGCAGTTCGAGTCCCAGATCTGGTCGCTTAGAGTTCACACTGGGCATGTGTGTGTGCGTGCCCAAAATCCGAAGAGGAGAATGGAGAAGGGATTGCAGCATGGCCATCCCCCTCCTGGAGTGATTTCTCACTTTCCCTCTCATGTTCTCTCTCTAAAAAAAAAAAAAAAAAAAAAAAAAAAGAAAAATTACCCCCCACCGTATTTTTTTGCCCCGCCCACGTACGGGTGCCCTGACACACTCACGTGTACGGCCCTTCCTGGGCGCGTTCACACGATACGGCGAAGGGAGTGCTCACCTTGGTCTTCGGTTCCTTTTCTAAACCACGGCCTCTCCCTGAGCGGGCCCTGAGCAAGCGAAAGTTTTCCCGTGCCATGGCGACTGGCCACCCTCGCTTTCCCCAGGAATGGGTCTTCCAGGAGGTGGAAAGCCAGAGTGGATGTGGGCGGGTCGCAAGCCGAGAGCTGCGCTGAGCTGCTGTTGGAGAGCTTTAGAATGACGGCAGCGGCCCTTTACAGAGCAGGGGTGCCCACGCGTCCTCGGCTTTTTCCTACTGCGATTCCCTCCTCTTCCAGGCGGGTGTCGTTTTCCAGGCCGACTGCATTTCCTGTTTTTCAGCTTTTGCATCCGTCCTGGAGGCTGTGTGCCGTGCGGCGACATTACAGTTTCCAGTCTCCGTCATGACACGGCCGCCCGCCCCGCCTGAGGACATGAGTGGGCTCGCTGAAGCCACCGACACAGAGACAGACACCAGGCATGAAACTGCACATGTCAGACCACAAAATAGTCCAAAGCAGGGGTCCCCGACCTGGCCGCATGCCCGTCACCCAGGGGCTGACCAACAATGACGGTGACTGGGGTCCCCCGACCTGGCCGCACGCCTGTCACACAGGGGCTGACCAATGACGACAGTGACTGGGGTCCCCCGACCTGGCCGCACGCCTGTCACCCAGGGGCTAACCAACAATGACGGTGACTGAAGGCTGAGCCCAGCCCGGGTGACCACATCGTGGGTCTGTTCCGGGGACTGTGTGTAGCAGGACGGAGCCCTTTGTTAAGTCGGCCATGTAAAATGTCACTGGAACTGCACCCATAGCCTCTGCGCACGCTGCGTATGTTTACGTCACTTCCAATCAAGTTTTACTTTCACTCCAATTCTAAAGCCATCAGTAAATTCTGAATGAATTCTGAAAACTTGGAATTTTTTAATACTAAGTATATACAAATATTCATTTATTTTTAAATAATTATTTTAGCTTAATTAATTTATTTATTTTAATTTGATCAGAGAGGGACAGAGAGAGAGAGAGAGAGAGAGTGAGAGAGG
>NW_006159473.1:498075-503361 GCF_000334495.1 Tupaia belangeri chinensis | reverse complement strand
GACCCAGGGGCTAACCAACAATGACGGTGACTGAAGGCTGAGCCCAGCCCAGGTGACCACATCGTGGGTCTGTTCCGGGGACTGTGTGTAGCAGGACGGAGCCCTTTGTTAAGTCGGCCATGTAAAATGTCACTGGAACTGCACCCATAGCCTCTGCACAGGCTGCGTATGTTTACGTCACTTCCAATCAAGTTTTACTTTCACTCCAATTCTAAAGCCATCAGTAAATTCTGAATGAATTCTGAAAACTTGGAATTTTTTAATACTAAGTATATACTATTATTCATTTATTTTTAAATAATTATTTTAGCTTAATTAAATTATTTATTTTAATTTGATCAGAGAGGGACAGAGAGAGAGAGAGTGAGAGAGGGAAACTGAGAAATCAAGCCACCAGGTCCAGGACTCAAACCGCGGTCAGCCAGTGGCAGTCCAGTGCCCTTAGCCACCACACCACCTGCTGGCCCCCAACTTGTATTATTGATGTATATAAATCATGTTCATATTGAAAGCTAACATAAGATTGTTAACAGATCCCACTGTAAGTATAGACTTGGCATTTCTCAAAAAAGTTTTCAAGGGCCTTTGTAGTTCCACGATTGCTACAGAAGATCAACTGGGGCATTTAAGTTCAAGTTCAAGATGACTACCACAGCTTAAGCCCACTCTTCCTCCCTCCGTGAATACTGCGACTATTCGAGTCCGTTTCAATTCTCTGCCTCGGTCTTGTTTAGCCCAAAGGAATCACATGAGCCAGGCCTTGGCAGGGAAGCAAGGCGCCTGCTCTGTCCCTGTGAGCTGGTGAGGGTGGCGCTCAGACTCCGCCTCCTGGCTAGGACTCGCTGACCGCTGACCGCTGACCGAGAAGGAGACACACGGGGGAAGGCAGCAAGCAGCGCTAGCGCTTTGCGGTGCTGAGAA
Source organism: Tupaia belangeri chinensis (assembly GCF_000334495.1). Lineage (NCBI taxonomy): Eukaryota > Metazoa > Chordata > Mammalia > Scandentia > Tupaiidae > Tupaia > Tupaia belangeri. The sequence continues at coordinate 502,440 of NW_006159473.1, read as the reverse complement.
GGTCGTTCTGGTCCGTCTTAAAAAGCCAGGGAACAGGCTGTCCTGTCTCGGCGCCTTTTCTTCGCCCTCCTCCCAACTTCCAACACATCACCTTTTCCCCAGCTATTTCATGCTGTCTGGTCATTTCTTGTCTGAAAATTACTTAACGGATTAATTCACACTAAGATGTGGGTGACTAATAGCAGCTCCACATGTTCATTTTTGCAAGAAAACATTGATTTAAAAACAGTGTCTACAGGAAGCAATGCTTATCCAAAAACAATGAAATGGTGGGATTCACCATCCTGAGGCAGACATTGCTAGTAAAACACTAAAAATACGTACTAAAGGTGCTGAGGGGTTACCCGCGTGGCTGCTCACTGCGCGTCTGGGCCGTGAACCACCGACCTCAAGCCCCCGGGGTGGCCTGAGGGCACGGAAGGTGCTTGTGCTTCTCTCAAATCCCCGCCAATGTCCAGCACAAGCCTGGACACCCAAGTGCAAACCTCGGGGGCTCTACTTAATCCTCACTGGGAGCCTTAGCAAGGCGCTAGGCCACCCTGCGAGATGAGGACAGAGGCCGGCTCTGTGGGGCCTGGGGCTGTGCCGTGCGGGTGACGCTGGGTCCCATAGAAGGTCACAGTTTCGATCCTCCATCGCCCTGTGGCTGGGGGGCTAGGAAGGGTGGGGAGGGTGATGGTGCGAGACCCCATTGAGGGTACATCTCTCTCTCTCTCTCTCAAAATAAATAAACTTCTTTTGGGAACCAGCAGTTAGCGTAATGGCTATGTCGCTGGACTCCCACGTAGTCGACTTTTTTCTTTCTGTCTCTATGTCTCTCTCTGTCTGTCTGGCGAGCGCACGCGCCCTACAGTGAAAATCTCTCCAAAAAAATAAATAAATAAAAATAAATAAATAAATAAATAAACTTCTCTGGACCAGCAGTTAGCATAATGGCTATGTTACTGGACTCCCACGTAGTCGATCGCACTTCAAGTCCCAGACACGGTGGCTTAAACTCACGCCGGGCACCTGTGGGTGCGTGCCCAAGATCCCGAGAGGAGAATGGAGGAGAAGGGATTGCGGCGTGACCATCCCCCCTGGGAGGTGATTTCTCGCTTTCTGTCTCTATGTCTCTCTCTGTCTGTCTGGCGAGTACACGCACCCTATAGCAAAAACCTCTCAATAAATAAATAAATAAATAAACTTCTTAAAAGTGAGGATAAGGCTAGTCAGAGTGTGGGGGTGAAGGCGGCTGGACCCCAGATGGCCAACTGTGACGTTCGAGTCCCAGTGGCTTGAAGACACACCAGGGTGTGTGTGTGTGCCCACATCCCTAGAGAAGAATGGAGTAGGGACCGTGCATGGCCATCCTCCCAGGGGTGATTCCTCACTTTCTTCTCCTGCACCCCTTGAGTACATGTGCCCTACAGCAATTAAAAACAATAGCAAAGAGCTAGGGTGATCACGCTACACTAACCGTTACAGGAAGCGGCGAGTTAATGCTGCAGCCGATGCAGCGTTACCCTAGCTGTAATAGCACCATGCCTCGGTTTCTCTTCTAGATGCTACTCAGTATGAAAATAGGGACGATATTTGAAGAGCGACAAGACATCCTTTGACCTCATTTGCCGGCAAATCCGTCCTTTGGTCTGCCGTGAGGAACCACCATATGGTCCTCAGCCCTATTTTAAGCATTGACTTTCTTTTTTTTTTTTAGCAGCAGTAGTCAACGCGAGTGCCAGCTTGCCTTGCCCCCTTCCCCACCGACACCTCGCGCGCCAGCCTCCGGAGAGCGGCCCTCAGGCCAAGGGGGATGTTTCTGTGTGTGGTTAACTTTCTTCTTGCTTTCAACGAGAGCCAATTGGCTTTAATCACAGGATGTTATCGAAAAAAGATTGAGCAGATTATGGGTAGTGATAGAGATAATTGCCAAGGAGAAACAGAAAAAATAAATGAATCTTCCATCTCAGGGAGAAATAAATGGCTTTATGATGGGGTCAGGAGGGATGATCCTAAAATTCCCTGTCCGGGAGAAAGTGCATAATGGTAGTTTGGGAGTTTGAGACCTTGGCGTCGGCAGCATCTACGGTCAAAACAGCTTTTAAGGGACCACCTTAAGGGACTGCATTTCTCTAAGAGGAATGAGATGTTTTTCTCTACACCACTGAAAATGAGGACTCACAGCGGATTAGACCTGGAACACAGCTCGTGTGTCTGCTGTGACCTCCAAAGGACCAGAGGAAGTTGTTTTATGTCAGAGCGATAGGCGAAAACCTCTCCACATTCTATGAAATCCACCTGGGTAGGTTCGGAAAGTAGGGAAAAATCATGTAAAACCTTGTTCAGAATGAGGTTTTCTGGGGTTCCTTCCATGGTAGTGGAATGTAAAGGGAAGCTTTCTGTTTGAACCACAATCCCCGTCTTCCAAATGCACCAGCCAGCGGATGGAGCTGCTGTGTGCCCGGGATGGCGTTTGAGAACACCCTGCTGCCAGGAGGGCCTTGCACTGCAGGGCGCCATGTGGCTGTGCAGGCGCCTGAGCCCCCGTGAATCCTGATGGGGGCTAGAGCCTGCGGCACTTCTGCCTCACGGATGCCCAGGCGGGGGCTGGCCAGGCTGGGACTCCCTCAGGGAATGTCCCCTGCGGAATAGTCCCCTAGGGAATGGCTCCTCCCCGAGGGAGTAGCCAGGCCAGGTGGAGAGTAGGTGCTCAGACACAGAGCAGATAGCCCTCACCCAATGGCACCTGGCCGACCCCGAGGGGCAACTCGTTCAGTCATGTGGAGGGTTGAACGGCCACACCACCTTCGATTAACCTTCACTAAAAGCTTTCAATAAATAAAAATGATTTCGGATGCTGGGAACTACTTGGAAAACCAGTCTTACAGACCGGATGCGTGCATACATGTAACCAGCCTTACAGACCGAATGCGTGCATACGTGTAACCAACCTTACAGACCGGATGCGTGCATACGTGTAACCAGCCTTACAGACCGAATGTGTGCATACGTGTAACCAACCTTACAGACCGGATGCGTGCATACGTGTAACCAGCAGAGCTTGAATACATCCCTCCCTCTTCTATCAACTCCTTTTTCTTTTTCTTTTCTTCAGTCTTATTTATTTCTTTTATGAGAGTGAGAGACAGAGTGAGAGTGTCCTCGCCAGGTTCCCCCCACGATCTGCCTGCCAGCCCTGGCCTTCCCAGCCGGGATCACAGATGTGTGTCCAGCGTGCACAGGCTAATGGGGATCGAACCCACCACCCTCCGCATGGATCCAACTTGCTCGAGCAGCGAAGTCTGCCACACCACGGAGCTGGCCCCCAATTCCTATTCTTAATAAGAATTCTTCTGACTGCACTCGCTTAAATCTTGCATTATGTCTCTTTATAAGCAGACCTCAATTAGAAAGAAATTGGTGCCTTGAACAGTTATTCTATCCAACATTAATCTACGGGATGAGAGGCCATTGATACATAACCCATAATATATGTATCACGAACAGCAGACTTTTCAAAATAGCAGCTCCAGTCACAACAGCTGGATTTTAAAATCCACTACGAGGATAAGAATATCCATTTATTGTACGGAACTCTGAAAGCAAATGCCTTTTTTGTAACCCAAGAATGCGCACCTCGGAGAAAGTGGATGGCGGCGCATTTCCTGCTTAGGTGAGTACGGTATCTGCTGCTTAGATCTCCTCGCAGGCCCGTGCCCCACACAGGCCCTTCCAGTTCCCGCTTGGAACCTCTGCACTCACGCCCCGCTTGTTCAGAGCAGCCCCTTGCGATCCCAGGAGGGCTCTGCGTGTGATGGGATTTGCGTATTTACTCACTGTGTGTCTGTCACCCGGAGTGGAGGCTGCTTCCCGGGGAGCAGGGAGCCCTGTCTGAGAGCAATCCCGGCTTATTACCTGTCTGTCTACGAGTCAAGCCTGGATGCCTTTTAATTTTTTGATGCTCAATGTGGAGAAAACAGAATTGCTTTTGATTGATCCTGCCCAACTCCTTGACGCAGGCACCTCTCTTACTGCTCGGTGGCCCACGGGTGCCCCTCTCCTCTCCCGAGAGGCCAGAGTGGTGGGAAGCCTGTGCGAGGGCCTTGGCCCAACCACCAGCTCCGTGCCTCTCTGTTCAGCTTTACCGATGTGTTTAAGTCCCTAAGTCTCAGTTTCCTCATCTTCCAAGTGTGTTTAGCACATGGTTGTTTCTTAGAGCACATGAAATTGTGAGTGTGGTTTTATGTGTGTGTGTGTGTGTGTGTGTGTATACATATGGATATATATGATTATGTGTGTGTACACAGACATATATGATTATGTGTGTGTACACAGATATATATGACTATGTGTGTGTACACAGATATATATGATTATGTGTGT
>NW_006159473.1:484348-497542 GCF_000334495.1 Tupaia belangeri chinensis | reverse complement strand
TGTGTGTACACAATAGATATATATGATTATGTGTATGTGTACACATAGATATATATGATTATGTGAGTGTGTACACAATAGATATATATGATTATGTGTGTGTGCACACATAGATATATATGATTACGTGTGTGTGTACACAATAGATATATATGATTATGTGTATGTGTACACATAGATATATATGATTATGTGAGTGTGTACACACATAGATATATATGATTACGTGTGTGTGTACACAATAGATATATATGATTATGTGTATGTGTACACATAGATATATATGATTATGTGAGTGTGTACACACATAGATATATATGATTACGTGTGTGTGTACACAATAGATATATATGATTGTATGTGTGTACACACGTAGAGATATATGATCATATATGTGTGTATATACACACATGGATATATATGATTATGTGTGTGTGCACACATAGATATATATGATTGTGTGTGCGCACACATAGATATATATGATTATGTGTGTGTACACAATAGATATATATGATTATGTGTGTACACACGTAGATATATATGATCATATATGTATGTATATACACACATGGATATATATGATTATGTGTGTGTGCACACATAGATATATATGATTATGTGTGCATGTACACACATAGATATATATGATTATGTGTGTACACACGTAGATATATATGATCATATATATCTACGTGTGTACACACATAATCATATATATCTATGTGTGTACATGCACACATAATCATATATATCTATGTGTGTACATGCACACATAATCATATATATCTATGTGTGTACATGCACACATAATCATATATATCTATGTGTGTACATGCACACATAATCATATATATCTATGTGTGTGCACACATAGATATATATGATTATATATGCGGTATTATGATCCTTTAGAGTAGATGGAAGTGCTCTCTGAAAGACTTATGCGTACCGCACCTCAGACTCACTCGCCAGACAAGCACCGCTTACCTTCAGGGACTGCTGTGAGCGGCTGGTACGGCGTCATCAGTTTGTACAGGGAGACGTTCGTGCCAGCTACCTTACAGACAGTCTAATAGACCGACAGAGCTGCAGGGAAACCGTGAACACAAGATACGAGGTTTAATACAGTGCAAAGTCACGCGTCCTTTTCCAAATTTTGGTCTCCGTTACACCATCAGGAGAGGCTGACCCGGTTTCCTGTGGTTGTCTGAACCTGGAAGACGCGCAGTTCCACTTTCATTGACAACAGCTCCGCTCCCTCCATAAATCAACATCGTTTCCTCCCGGCCCCCTCCAAGACTCAGCAGCTGTCATGAGCTTGCCAGGCAGAATAATGATGCAGGACCCAAAGACCACACTGGTTATTGAACTGCTCCCAAGCTCACTGGCTCAGGGACCAATAAATCATCGCTGTGCAAGTCACCCGGGACCCAGGCACAGCGGGATCAGGGGTCAAGGCTGCACAGCTCTGTCCGAGGTACTGTTACGGAGGACGGGGTACTTTACGCTTTCCGGTTTTAGTTACAGAATAATCCTTCCCTTAACCCTTTGACTGGCTTCCTTCTGCACGTTTTCCCCCTCGAATGGTAACCACTCACTTCGGGGTTCAGACACGGGGTTTTTCTCTTTATTTTGAGGCCCTTCCAGAGCCCTGGCCATCTGCTAAAATGCAGACATCGGGAATCTCTCCGTGGCTCCCACTCCGCTCTGCCCCGCTTCCCGTGGAGAAGACACGCTCAGTAAAGAGCCGGCCTGTTCTTGGTGTCTCTAGCAGATGGAGACAAAGTAATTTCCCACTTTTGCTCCAAGAAACGGGGCAATGCTTGTTGCCAGGTGTTCGCCTGTCCTGTATCGAGCAATAACGACAGAGACCTAACGGTAACCTCCTCTCCACTCCGTGGGGCTGAACACTTACAAAGTCCACATGGCCCCATCCTCGCCCCACCCTGACCGACGGGAGGACCGACTCTGGGATGTGCTTCCTATACCGGGGAGGGCGTGGAGCGAGAAAGACTCCATACCCCAAAGAACGTCTAGTAGTCCAGGAACTGCGAGGTGGAAACACGACACGCTTCTCCGTGCCTCCCCAATTTCCACCTACATACCCGAGCCCCTGCTTTGCTGATGACACCTCTTCTGGTTTTTTGGTTTGTTTTGTTTCTTAATCTTCCCTATCTTAATTTTATTTTTAAAATTATTTATTTAATTTTATTATTCTTATTATTTTTTTATTTGAGCAGAGGAAGAGAGGGAAAGTGAGAAAGCTAGCCACCAGGTCTGGGACTTGAACTGTGGTTGGCCGTGTGGGAGTCCAGCATTGTAACCAGCTGCTGGCCCCTCCTATCTTAACTTTCATAAGCAATGTCTGAGTTGAAAACTTAAAAACATGTGTGTACGTGCCCAAGATCCTAGAGGGCTGGGAAAAAGGGGCTCTGGCATGACCAGACTCTTTCTCCCCCTCCCTCTCTCATGCATGCCTACACACTCACAATCATGAATAAAGTAAACTTTTCGAAAAGCTTAAAAATAGTAAAAAGAGGCTAGAAGGGAGGGGTCCCCAACTTACATTCCTTCAGGATGAATACTCTTTGCCATAGGAATAATGCTTCAGTTGCTAAGAAAACTGCACTTCCTATTTTAAAGGAGTTCATAAATAAGAATTTGTGTTCTTTTTATTAAAAAAAAAAAAAATCCATGAATCCTAGAATGATAAGGCTGCAGGGCCAGCGTGATTCAACAACGAATACCAAAATCGGTGGGTGAAACCTTTCTGTAGGAGACGAGGCTTCAAGGCCTTTCCCCTCGCACGTGAGCTAGGCTTACTGATTTCCTTTTACTGAACCGGGCATGGAGTTTTACCCTTCGAAGTCTAGTAGGCCCCACCTTAGCCAGGGACCGAGGCCAACCGCAAGGACCAGGCTGATTGACATATGTAACTTCTAGTCCGACAGGAACAGAAGGTCGCATGTCTACTGGAGTGTTTCTCCCCAAATTCCATTAACTCTCGAATCGTGAGAAAATAGATATAAACCCCACTGGAGGGAGATATTACAAAATAGGTGACCATGCTCAGAGGTGTAGAGTAAGAAAAGACAAGGAAAGAGAAGAGTGGGAGGAAACCACGACTCACATACAAGACCAACGAGACAACAACCGAACGCACCAAGGTATTCTAGAACGGATGTGAAACAGAAAAAGGCATTAGCAAGAACAACAGCAAAACCTGAATCAGGGCTATAGCTCACCCACCAGTATTATGTCAACGTTAATGTCTTAGTTTTTTTGTTGTTTTTGTTAGTGTTTTGCCCAGGTCATGTGCACTTGCTAGAAAGAGATGGTGAAAGGGAAAGTGAGAAACCACCCCGCAGGGTGACAACGCCTTCTCCTCCATTCTCCCCCTAGGATTTGGGACACTCATGCACAGGTACCTGGCTTGATTTTCAAGCTGCTGGGTCCAGGACTCAAACTGCCGTTAGCCATGTGGAAGTCCAGCACCGTAACCAGTATGCCACCTGCTCCTCAGTGTTTTAGTTTTGATATGCGTCTTGTGGTTATGTGAGATCCCCACATTAGAGGAGGCTGGGTGAAGGGTTTTTACTCGAACTTTCTACTCTCCTTGCAACTCTTCTGCAAATCTAAAATTTTTTCAAAATTAACAAATTTCAGTACTGAACTTCATGCTTAGGGACATGTTTGACGTCAGCACTGGCCAAGGGAACACGCATCCGTTCTTCTTCGGTTTGTTCTACGTGGCTTCCCGTGTGCCTCCTGTCCGCCAGGCACCGTTACAGACCTGGGGGACGGTGCTGACCGACACTGAGGGTCCCACGCTCTGAGGCTTCACAGGCATGAGGTTGCCACTGGAACATATATTACGGAAAACTACACAGGGTTTCAATTCTTTGGTGCGCCAGAAAAACCTCGTACTTTAATTCCATTTCCCGCCATCTTTTCAAAGCCCGCTCATATATAGTGGGATCCCCGGAAGGCAGGGAAGGCTTCCCTGAAGAGTGGGTGTTTTCACCGAGACAGAAGTGGCTTGTTAGATGGGATCGGGACTATGTGGGCAGAAAAGGGGACCTTTCCTGTCCCAAGGAACTGCAGACGAGGCCCTGACGCGAGGAAGACAGGGTCAGGAAGGACAGGGTCAGGAAGGACGGCAGCCCGGAGGGTGTAGACGGGAGGCAGACTGACGCATCTCACATTCGGAGGGCCTGGGCTTTACCCTAATGTGATGGGAACCTTGGAGAGCGCTAAGTAAATGACGTCATTACGAGCTGAGTTCCTCCTCACTTGCATGTCCCCGCCTTCCCGAGTCAGAGCCCTTCGTGTTTGGAAAGGGCTAACATTCCTGGCGGTTGGTGACCTGTGTGTATTGTTTGCCTTGACCCCATCTCCTCGAGAGGGTCCTTCTTTAGGGGCAGGAAGAGGGAACACTTGGTTCAGCGCACCCGGGCCCAGCACCCAGGAGCCGCTGTCTCAAGTCGAGTCCCTGGTGAGGACCCCCGTGGGGGGAGAGGGGCAGGGTGAGGCTCCTTTCCTTCAGGCAATGAGTTGAGCTGAAATCCCCTCATTGCACGAGCCGCCGTAACACAGGTGAAGAGGAATCGGAGCAAACGAAGCCCTGTGCGGTTGGCTCGGAAGACTCCACCAGTCTGCCCAGCCACAGGGTCTGGGTGAAAGGCGGGACCCCCTTCCCCACCAGTGCTCATGAACTGGGATGCAGTCAGGGTTCGCTGTCTGGATCCCTCCACCCACACCTTTCCAGCTTACGTAGATATTGCAAAGACACAGGCCTGTCTAGAACTCTTCCTTGTGGGGACTGAGGACCTGCACTTTGGAGGTCCAGGGACACTGAGGCCACATCCAGAGACCAAGCAAGTCTGGAGGGACCAGGGCTGCCATCCTGCCACCACTCTGCCTGGCTCCTCCCCACTCGTCAGTCCAAATTCCTGTGGGTGAACCAGGATTCCCCCCACTAAGTCCTTTTATTTTCTTTAAGAATTATTTCCTTTATTTATCATGATTGTTATTATTATTTTTTAAATTTGACCAAAGCAAGACACAGAGAGAGAGAGGGAGAGAAAGCAAGAAAGCAAGCTGCCTGGTCTGGGACTTGAACCATGATCAGCTATGTGGGAGTTCAGCGCCTTTAACCACCACGCCACCTACCATCGCCCCCACTAAGCTCTTTATGTGCGAGTCTTTTTTCTGACCAAGAACCTTGACTAGTAACAACAGCTCTCAGGGATACCGAATTGCTAACTGCCGATCCCTGCCCTAAGTGCTCGCCTATCAATTCCACATCATCCCTCACTGCCAGTACACAGAGGACCAGGGAAGACTGCAAGCCACATGGCCAACCTTGGGTTCAGTTCCCCAGGCAACCCTAAAACACTCTGGGTGTGCATAGGCTCCCGGGGTCCTGAGGGCTGCAGGGCTGCGGAGAGGGAGACGCAGCTAAGAGGACCCTGTCCACTGCCCCTTCTCTCTCTCTTGCAAGCACACCCTCTTTCATAAAAATTAGTTACTTTTAAAAAGTGAGAAGCTCCGTGAGTCCCTCTGGAACGCCTCCACTCCACATGTGGCAGGGTTCATTTTTCTTGGGGGCTTTAACTACCCATTAAAACGAAGCGACGTTCTTTTTACTGCTCAAGTGGTCTGAATAAATCCATGGTTGTTCTCCTCTATGGGCTCAGTCCAGGAAGATTAATCTGTGGTTTTTGGTTTAAGAAATGAAGTCTATTAAGTGGTCTTAAAAACAAAAGTAGGCATCATCGTTCACGCAAATTACTGGTGCCTTGAAAGGCCCTGAGCCTCAGGGAGCGCTGGCTTTCTTTTCCTTGGCATTTTATTTGTTTAAATCAGGGGAAGGTGATGGGGAGGGAACCTGGGTCCCGCATTTGGAATGAGGGCCAGCAGACCGCCTGAGAAATTGGGAGTTCAGAGCAGCGGTGGGGCTGTGCTTTCCAGTCACAGTGAGAGGTCACCTGAGCCCCTGCCCATCCACGGACCCTCTGACCCAAAGGCACACGGGCCGGCCTAGCTGCCCAGCACCTCTACCCCGCCATCGGACTTGCCCTAGAGTAGCAGCGAGCTAAGAAGCAGACTTTCACTCACAGAGAAGGAGAGAAGGAGAACGCCCCAGTGCCCTCATGAGCCCTTCTCAGCTGGGATCCCCTGTGGAGCCCAGAGAGAGGGGGCCATCCCCCTCAGGTCACTGAGGTCAGGGGAACCAGCCCTGAGCTTTAACAAGGTGTCAGGTGTGCTCAGCGTACCCAGCTTCTCCTCTGCCTCGTCCCCTCTTGCAGACCTCGGGAAGGAGGCAAATTACTGGGTAGGTGTGGGCAGAGGTGCTGGGGATGCAGAGTGGTGTGCGACTTGGGGAGGGGACAACTCAGTGTGTCTGTTGAGTTTCCGAATGAGCACTCAGCGTGCCCTGGCAAGCGCACTTCTGGGAGTGTGGCTCCCGGATTGCAGCACCAGGGTGCACAGAGAAGCACTCCGGGGCCCTGCCTTCAATGGGAACGGCCGAACAGTCTCAGGGTCGGCTCTGGGCTGCCGTTAAAGCAAAACCCGGCGTGCTATTCCGTGCAGCAATCTGTACTCATTAAAAATAAAGGACGGGGCCGGCAGGTGGCGTGGTGGGCACGACACTGAATCCCCACATGGCCAACCATGGTTTGAGCCCTGGACCTGGCCTCTCGCCCTCTCACTTTCCTTCTCTCTCTCTCTCTCTCTCTGGTCAAATTAAAAAATAACATCAAATAAAATAAAATAAGTAATTACTTTTAAAAAAATCCTACAACGACTTGGCAAGAAGTCTCTGGCAAATGACCCCCCCACACACACCTGAAAGACACAACCTTTATTTCCACAAATTAGTGTGTGTGTGTCTGTGTAAATGCAGAGCTGGCAATGGGAGTAATTTGAAAGGTTATAGCTAACAGGGAATGTGGATTCCTCTAAAGATGTGGTCAGGACTGGCACGAAAGAAAGGGTAACTCACTTCCTATCTTACACGTTCTTGTATTGTCTACATTTGAAACTTTTCCAGATTACGTTTCCCACTCTTTCTCTCTTTTTTTCAGGTTGTTTTGCTCTAGGGCACATGCGCTTGCCAGAGAGACAGAGAGAGGGAAAGTGAGAAACCACCCGCCATGGGGGATGGCCACGCTCTAGTCCCTTCTCCTCTGTCCTCCTCTCAGGACCTTGGTTGGGCACACACTCACATGTGCCTGGAGTATTTTTCGGGCCACTTGTCTGGGCTCGAACAGTGACTCAGCCGTATGATCCCCTGCACCTTCACCACCATGCCCCCTGGTTTCCCCCTGTTATTTCTGAATCTAGGAGGCCAACGCTATTTCTCTATCCCAGCAGTTCGTGAGGTTCCGTTCCAGGTGACACGTGCCGTGGGACTTCCATTCCTCACTGTCTTGCCGACCTGGGATCGTGGTGCGGCCTGGTCACACCTCAGGCTCTGAGGGTGAACTGGATGGGGCCATGGCGGGCAGAGCAGCGCGCCAACGGCCGCTGGTTCGGGTGTTGGAGAGATCAGGGCAGGACCAGGTCATGCGAGGCTGGTGGATCCTTCGTCTCTGAACTCAGCGGGCCCCAGTCTGGCGGGGAGGCTGAGTCCACAGAGGGAGAACAAAGAATTTGTACTATGGCTGCAGGGAGCCAAGTTCCAGGGCTGCCCCGGGGACTGCCCTCCATGCCGGCTCCCGCCCTCTCCAGCCACCGGGCCTTGAGCAAATTTCTCAGCTCATCCGATGGATCCTACAGTGTCCTGAGCCTACAGGGGCAGCCGGAGGTTGAGGGGAGTGGGGTAGACAGGTGACAGAGGCCCTGGACCAGCTCTCGCATTTATCTCCGGGTGCTCTTTCTCAGTCCTCTCTGAAGTCCATCAACCCTTCCATTCTCTTGGCCAGCAAGGGGCATGGTGGCTAGGGCACTGGACACTCACATGGCCAATGATGGTTGAGTCCAGCACCTGGTGGCTTGCTTTCTCACATTCCCTGTTTCTCTCTCTCTGTGTCTCTCTCTGGTGAGTGCATGTGCCCTATAGCAAATTTTTAAAAATAGTAATAGTAAAATTAAATAAATCATTCTACTTTTTAAGAAGCACTTCCATTCTCGTTCCCAGCACCTGGAAAAGTCACCCAAAGATGGCACTACAACCTGAACGACGCATTCTGCAGAGATGCCCTCAAGTCTCTTGTAAGTCTGATATTCAGTAATCGTCCTTCATATCAACAAAGGCTGATGGGCCCACGTAGAGAATTAGGTGGTGACCTTGGACCAGGAACTCAGGGACAAGTTGTACAGGGTGCTTTGAACTTGTCTGAACCCTGGAGTCGCAGGGCGGTTGTGATGGGGGGTGTGCCCTGGGTGGATAGATCGCACCCTCCTATTGGCTGTCTACCCCATCTTCTTGAGAACCAGGGCATGCCTCCTGCCCTTCTGCTTGGCCACCCGGGCCTTCTCTTGTACCCTGTGGAGGGAGTTGCTTAAAAGTCCTGAACTTAGGTCTGCAGGGAGGCACAGTTGCAAGACCTGACATTCTGCAAGGGTGCCCCTCAGGGAAGGTTCCAAGTCCACATCGAGACCTGCGAGGCACCTGCATGCCCACGCCCTCGGGCTGGCTGAGGTCGGATAGACCATGACATCAAGACCCTGCTAGGGACGCTGGCTCGCTGTCTCTCTCTCTGTCTCCTTCACTCATAGAAAATATAAACAGATAAAATAAGGGCTGTTCATAGCCTGGTGAGGTGAGCTGAATCCCACATGGCCGACCATGCAGTGAGAGTCCCAGGCCCAGTGGCTTGAGAAACAGCAGGTGCATGTGCGAGTGTGCCCACCATACAGAAGGGAGGCCAGAGAAGGGGCTGTGCGGCGGCCGTGCCCCGTGGGGTGCTTTCTCCTCGCCCTCTCTTTCTCTTGGTGTCTCTGGCGAGTGACTGTGCGGCGTCCGTGCCCCATGGGGTGCTTTCTCCTCACCCTCTCTTTCTCTTGGTGTCTCTGGCGAGTGCATATACCCTCTAGCCATCCACCCATCAATCAACATCAAGTACAAGTGCTGAGCTTAGTGGGCCAAAGTTGGCTGTTGATGTTTTCGCAAAGCTCCTTGAGAAAGCTGCTCCCCGTGTCTTTTCTGTCGGTGTCCGTGGGACCCGCGTGTCCAGGAGCATGGAGTTTCGAGGCCAAAGTTGGTTGTTGATGTTTTCGCAAAGCTCCCTGAGAAAGCTGCTCCCCATGTCTTTTCTGTCGGTGTCCATGGGACCCGCGTGTCCAGGAGCATGGAGTTTCTGCCCCACAGCGAGCCCCAGCCCTGCCAAGCTTGCCGTTCTCTCTTGTCCCTTTGTGTCCCGTTCTCTAGGAAAACAGAAGGAAAGGGGAGGGGAAAGCAGGACGAGGGAGGGGAGGGACAAATGAGGGGATGGCAGAGAGGACAGAGAAATGTGGAGTGACCAGAGGGGACGGGCCTGTAGAAGCAAGAAGGCACCTGGAGGAGTAAATTAGGTGCGGTAAGTGTCATGGTCCACCCTCAGGATCCCACATGAGTCGACGCATACCCTAGTCTTGTCCCCCTGTCTTTCCACAGTGCCCTCAGTCTGTCCCCCCTCTTCTCTGAGGGCCCTTCACTTGCTTCCCCTCCCACCTGCCACCTCCTCTGCAGAGCCAGCAGGTAAGAGCGCCTCTCCCCCACGAGGCTCACAACGCAGGGCCTGCCTCTGTGTGCGTCTCTGCCCCTTCCTCAGACTCCCAGTTTGACTCCCACGCCTCAGCCGATGACGGCCCCTTTTATCCCAAAAGGCGGCCGAGGCCTGCCGACTCCCAGTCTCTCCCCTCGTTCTCTGGAGGCTGCAGCGCCTGCTTCCTGTCCCTCTCCTGCACAGCTCCTGCCTTCATTCCTGGGAACTTCCGAGCCCCTCGTCCTCCAGTGCCCTCGCCTCTCGGCCCCTCAGCCTCCCTGCTCCAGCTGTCACCCACCAGTGGTCTTGCTCTGGACATGGGCGTGCATGTCACCTCTTGGCCATCTCCCTTCCACTCCATTCTCCAGCTACTGCGCACTCTCTCTCCAATTCACGTCAACAGTTCATGGCCCTGAGATCTACAATCCTTTAATCCTCTCACCTCCTCACTAGCCTGCATCCCTTCAGGTCTCCATTTCCTTTCCTGCTCAGTTCCCGCTGCATGGAATCGCCCCCTTCACACACACGAGTAACTCCCTTGCCTCTCTCCCTGTTCGTCATGCTGTCCTGACAAAATCCCAACCCTAGCCAACTCTGCTCTGCCGTATGCCCAAAACCTGACCACTTAGGGGGAATCGCACAGCGGTGAGGACAACGGGGCCCCCAGAGACAGCCGGGAAGCTTGCTCCGTCCTCGATTCCATGCTCTCATTCTCTAGAGGGCCGTCACAGTTTACCCCTCGCCTCAGACCCACTTGGTCTAAAATGTGACTTCACTGAGAAAATCAGAAGAGCACAGCCCCGTCTCTGCCACACTGGCCCCACCGTGCGAGGGCAGCCACGCTGTCCCCACGATGTCAGCGCGGCTCTGCCTTACCCGCCCTGTGGCAGGTCCTCCATGGCCCCACTAACCCAGCGCCTCCATCCATGCGCTGGGTTCGTTTCTTCTTGTCTGCCCATAGGCACTGGCCAGACGCCTCTCTCTCCTGGCATCTCAACTCTTCCTTCCCTGGTGCAAGATTTCCGTAAGAACCTACACGTTAATTTCCTCTCCCGGCTTTAATTGCACAGCGTGGCTTCTAGTGACTGCCCCGCCCTGCTGCTCCCCTTTGCTACCAGGTCACTGAAATCTAATGTCTCTCTCAAATTTCTCTCTCATCATGATGTTTCCATCTAATTCCAATGGGATTTTATCCCTCTAGCCACCTCGCCCAGCAATTCATGAGCGCTCACCAGTGACTTGCGTATCGATAAACCCACCAGGCAATTCTCGGTCCTCATTGGCCTGACCTATTTACAGCATTGCACGCCATGGCTCATCAGCAGTTCATCACTTTCTCCTTCAGACGCTTTCTCTGAGGGGCCTCCTGAGTACACCCTTCTAGATGGGCCTCCAGCTCCCCGCTGCTCCAGTGCCTCTCTCAGGCCTCTAAGCCCTGCCTGCCTCAGAGATTGAGCCAGAGCCCTCTTCTCTGCTTCCCTTGACTCCCTTCGGTTTTGCTATCTCACAGTTGTAAAACTCACACTCGTAGATCCGACTCGTAACAGCACTTCCAAACTCAGGACACTCGATGCCAACGTTTTCTCCGTTAAGCCTCCTCCCTCCAGCCCAGGCTTCATTAGCTCCATAGATGGCACACTCATTCTTCCGGTTTCTCAGGCTGACACCTTGAAGTCAAACTGGGCTCCTCTTTCCTCAAACTGGGCTCCTCTTTCCCGCACAGCCCTCTTCAACCCCCAGGAAAAGGCTTTCAAATACACCCAGAACATCACTGTCCTTTACAACCACCCCCGCTGCCATCATCAGCTCTTCCCTGGGGCGTGCGGCAGTCCCAGCTCTTCGGTGTGGTTGTGGAGGCGCTGGCTCACTGCCCACCACTGTCCATGTCCCGTGCCTGTGGGCCGATAAGGGCTGCCCAGTTCTCCCTGGTGCTCACTGTAGCTGCATGGCTACGTTCTGGACAGAGGAATGTGAGCAGAAGGGTGTGTACCAGTCCCAGGGCAAGCCTGGAGACCTTGGGCATACCTGCTGTGCTCCCCATTTCCCACGAGCCCGAATCTGGACACCTGTGGTCCAGGGAGACAAAGGCAACGCCTGGCGGAGGGAGGGCCCCAGGTGTCTGGATAATATGTAATTCCAAGCTGCCGGCCACCCTGAGCCACTCACCCTCAGATGAAGGGCAGAAGGACTTCTGTCTTCTTCAGTCTGCGGATTGGCTGCTGGGACTACCTGTTACAGAAACTGAGCTTTATCCTAACTAAAACAAGCACCTCAGGCATACAGCCTAAAACCTACAGCTACTCAAGGACTTGAGACAATTTTTGAATTCTAGCCCTTGCTCCAAAATTAGTAGCCCAAAAGTTAAAAAAAAAAAAAAAAAAAAAAGGCCTGCAGGCGGGAGCGACATGCAGGGCACGTGTGCATAAATGCCCAAAATCCCAGAAGGAGGGAGCGATGGAAAAGAAGACCGGGACGTGATCACACCCATGTGCCATGCTTTCTCCCACTCCGTCTTTGTCTCTTTTTGGCAGTGCAATGCCCTCTGGCAATTTTTTAAATTAAATGTATTCATTATTCTCTTTCTTTTTATTTTTAATTATAAAAATAAAATGAATAAATTATTCTGAACAAAATCCAAAATGTTCAGAATTCTTCCCAGTTTTTAATGAATAATTGTGTGGAGGTATAGGTGCGTCTGTCATTTGACATGTGTGGGTGGAGCCTCAGTGGAAGTGCTCTGGTCTCAGGGAGGCCTTAAATCATGCAGCCTGGGCTAGTCGTTGGGTGAGTTTCTTTGGACAAGTTGTTTAAGTTCTGACTCAGTCTCCATCTTCTGTAAATGGAAAAGTTCAGGAAAAAAGACTATTTCATACAGTTGCAAAAACAATTTTAAAAAAACACTAATTTTGAAAACACATGTCTGCAACGTGTGAGATGAACGTTACTACGTTGTAGGTTTCTATAAATGCTCAGCGTTTGAAGAGAGTCTAGAAGTCAGTTAAATACTCAGTCCAACAAAATTATCAGCAAAGTTTTTTTAGGAATTATTTATTGGGGGGACCAGCAGTTAGTGTAATGGCTATGTCACTGAACTCCCATGTAGTTGACCACGGTTCAAGTCCTGGACCCAGTGGCGATTTCTCGCTTTCTCTCTCTGTCTCTCTGTCTTTCTGGCAAGTGCATGCGCCCTATAGCAAAAACCTCTCCCCCTCAAAAAAAAAAAAGAATTATTTATTGGGGTTGGTAGGTGGCGTGGTGGTTAAGGGTGGTGGACTCCCACATGGCCTACCAAGGTTCAGGTCCTGGACCCCTGGCGGCTTGCTTTCTCTCTCTCACCACCCCCTTCTCTGGTTAAAATAAATATATAAATAGGGACCAGCAGTTGACATAATGGCTATGTCACTGGACTCCCACATAGTCGACCATGGTTTGAGTCCCAGACCCGGTGGCTTAAACTCATGCCGGGAGCATGTGTGTGCGTGCCCAAGATCCCGAA
>NW_006159473.1:484047-484270 GCF_000334495.1 Tupaia belangeri chinensis | reverse complement strand
CAACCGTCCCAGGGGGGCGTTTTCTCGCTTTCTGTCTCTCTGTCTCTCTCTGTCTTTCTGGCGAGTGCATGCACCCTATAGCAAAAACTTCTCCATAAATAAATAAATACATAAATAAATTATATTAAATAAAATAATTATTTTAAAAAAGAACTATTTATTTATGGAGACCTGTAGGTGGTGTGGTGATTAAGGCACTGGACACTCCCCATGGCTGACCAAG
>NW_006159473.1:480213-483974 GCF_000334495.1 Tupaia belangeri chinensis | reverse complement strand
TTTTTAAGGAATTATTTTATTTAACTTTATTTATTTATTTATTTAAATTTGACCAGAGAGGGACACAACCATAGAGAGAGAGACGGAAAGTGAGAAGGCAAGTAGGAGACGAACTGGATTCAGCCATGCGGGACCCAGTGCCTTTACCACCACGCCACCTGCTGGCCCCAGAAAAGATGGTTTTACAAACAGAGAGTAAAGCCCCTTTCTCCAAGGAGTCCCATGAAGTAGGCCTTGGATTCCATGTTTTTAAAGCTCCGCTACACCGACAAACTGGTTGCTTCCATTGGGTAAGAACTGGGTGGCTGGATGACAGGCAGGAAGAAAAATTTTCACAGAACAGTTATTAAACTTTAGAATTCTTCACCACATGAATGTATAATCATATTCAAAAAGGAAACATATTCAAATTAATTACCAGAGTAGTCAGTAGACAGAACAAGTGTTCCTGAGGTGACCCCGCTACAGCCGGCCCTTGGCCCTCTTGTGGGTTCAGGGAGTAGGCCAGCTTTCCTACCCTCGCCTTCACGCGCCTTTCGCTTTCCCACAACCCGGGCCCACTTGCACATTCCCAACACCCGCTCACCTTTCCTTACGAGCAGCCGGTGGTGGCTGGACAGCTGTAATTGCTAGCGTACCGTCTGTGCACGTCTGTGTCAAAGTGAGGGCCGCCGTGAGCATCAGCCTGCAGGTAGGGGCGATCTGTGACCCACGGCATAACTGAATTCCTCGATGTCAGGGAGGCGCTTGATAACAGGATTTACTGGATACGATTCTGGTGGGGCTCTGTCTGTCACCAGGACAGAGCCTGACACGGGTTTTACCTTCAGGTTTTTGCTTGACCTCCCAATGTGGTTGTGGCTCTGGTTATCAGGGAGCTCTGAGTGGCCTGTGAGCCCTTGTTTAATCAGCATCACGTCCGTCTTGTCCTGATTCTTATTATCTAATGCAAACAGGCTTCCTTGCTCCCTAACGTGGTGGGTTCCAGCTGGGCGACCCACACAACACTGGAGCTACAGCTTTCAGGCACCCAGAGTACTGTCCTGGAGGCAAAGTGCGGCTTCTTGGCTTCTCGGTGAGGATAGGTGTCAGTCCTCACACCAAACACACAGCCATCACCAAAGAGAGAGCTCACTTGGAAAGGAGTGGGAAGGGTTTCGCTTAGTACTTGGCTCCATGACTTTGTGATGGAAACGAACCCTTTCAACTCAAAATGCTATACCAACTGCCCCTACCTTCCCAACTACTAAATTCTATGATCTGTTTTCATCTGAATGCTTTGTAACTGTCAAGTAACAGGAGGTTGTTGTCAATACTGCATCTGCCCCGGTGAGAAAGAGGGAGAAGGGCGTTTCTGGCTCTCTGTAGTCCTCCGGCTCCAGGATTTCCACTTTCTCCAGGGACTGTGGCAAAGCCACACAAAGTCTCCAAAGGCACAGACGTTGCAGGCTGCTCTCTGGTTCTGCTGCCAGACAGAGAAAGGGAAGCTGAGGAGAGCAGACTTCCTGGGCTGCACAGCAGAGGCGGCGGGAGCCTGTGTCCTGTCACCCCGGGAGTCCACTGAGGCCTGCCCCCTCGAAGCACACACACCCCCCAGCATGGACCCCACAGCCTCCTGCTTCAAGGAGCCTCAGTGGAGTCAGAGACGTGTACTGACGTGCCTCCAGTCTAGTTCTGTTTCCAGGTCCCAAAATAGATTTCAGGGAGGCTTTGAACAAAATCTTTATATTCTCCGTGCTTGAGTTCCTCTACACTGAATGGCATTTGCCACTCACTTTCATCACAGAATGGAGGGGAATAGCTACAATGGGGTTTGTAAAAAAGGAAAAGAAGGATTGTTTTGAGCAGACTGTAAGGAGAGAACAATGAGACATAAAACAGCCGTCCTTTACTCCTTTAAGCAGCAATTTATATTTATTGAAATCCACAGTGCACACGTACGCCGTGGGAAGACAGCATAGGTGAGGGTTTTACCAGGAACACAGGATGAGAAAAGAGGGTAACAGTGGAAAATCCAGATTCCCTGAATCCAAAAGAAACCAGAGTCACGAGCACCGAGCACCGTTCCTGGCAGTTCCGATCCTCTTTTCTCTTTTGTATTTAAACATTTTGTCAGCATCGTATGTGTCGGACTGTATTAAATTCTCAGTATTATGCTTTAGCCACTAAAATGGATTTGCTATCATTAAAACCAAAAAATTGGCCCGATTTGTAACAAATGGAGAGTTTTTGATTTTTTTTTTTAAAAAAAAGGTCTAGAGATACCCACAATATTTTATCTAAAATGCTGAGGACAGCTGATCGAGAGAAAATGCTCTCCGTGGTCCTTCCTAGAGCAGCCAAGCCCTCAAATGGTCACAGCTGACATTAACAGTGAGGGTATGCAATAGATACATAGCGCTATCTGCCCATTTAGCAATAATTGTTATGAATGTTTTTATGCCATGTCTGTGCTTAGAAATATTTGCACTCTGAAACCAGGGCTGCACTGACTTTTGGAGCCTGTCTGGTATATATGTTGAAAACATGCACTCCCCGAGGCATGCCCCCGGTTGCAGGAGAAGACAGTACATTATTTGCATTATGTTCAGAAACTAGAAAATTACAGCACTATTTTCCTCCTACTGTAGTTTCTCCTAACTGCATTCTGTTTTGACCTATCTGCTTTGTATTAAATGACAAAACAGGGGGAGAAAGAAATCCCCACTTCAAATACACAGAAAAGATAAGCTGGGTTTTTATTTTTTTAAAATATTATTTCCACGATTTTCACATACTTCAGGCAGTGCCCTGCAGCCAGAAGGGAAGACTTGGTAAGAGAGACACGGTGAAATTTGATCTTGTCACAGCTCCGACAAAGGGAGGTTAGGCTGCTTTTTCTGCCCTGCACACCCTGGAAAGTAGCAATGTCAGAAAAAGCCCTTAACGTTTGGACAGTGGCGGGGAGCACTTGACGTCCCTGTAGTAACGGGGAGTTGAGATGTTACTGTGGCTCTATGAGTTTCCTGCAAGACAGACTCTCAACACCCCGTTTTTGCAACTATGGACTACAGGACTCCACTGAGAGGTGCCTGGCGTTTAGAACCCCCCTGCAGAGGAGTAGTCAAAATATTGACATTCCCTGCAGAAACTGTAACGCAAAGGAAAAGAGAAACATAGTAAGAGGACGAATCAAAAGAAAAACTTTCCTTCCCCGGCAGCAAGAGAAGGTGTCAGGCCGCTGGGTCCTCAGCAACGACAGTCCTGCTCTCTTCGTTTGGGGCAGCATGGCGCGCTCAGCCGTCGGATGACCGTCCAGCCACAACAAGGTGCGTTCTCAGCTCGTGTCAAAACTAGGGCTGCGTCAATTTCTGCACGCAAGCGGTTCGTAGACTGCCTGGATCCTCCCGCGGCAGTGGGTGTGTGCAATTGTCCATGCGCGCTCCCCGAGGCCCTGCACGGCGCTGGAAGGAGATGGGTGAGTGATGGGCACGTATATTTCTTCCATAAAGCGCAGCCACTGACTCAAAGTGAGTCAGACTCTGGCAAGGCAGCGAGTTCAAGGCTGGGCGGTGGCGGGACGGGGTGCGGGAGGGAGGAGGAGCAGGCAGGGGCGATGATTAGCGAAGAGACGACCCAGCTCCCTCCTGTTTTCACAGTTTGCCCCGCGCTCCGGGACGCGCCGACCTGGCGGTCGCCTTCCCTGTCCCGAGTCCTCCTGCCGCGCTCCCTGCGGGAGGCCCTGAGAGGAGCCGGAGTGCAGACGCGGCTTAGCCCCTCGG
>NW_006159473.1:460487-461631 GCF_000334495.1 Tupaia belangeri chinensis | reverse complement strand
AGCTGCTGCGGGCGAAGGGACGCGGAGCGGGGCGCGGGGCGCGGGGCACCGGGCGCGGCCGTGGAGCCCCTTCGGCCTCCCGGCCCTCGGTCGCGCACCTCCCGCCGCCCGGGTCTAGCCGGGAAAGCTCTTGGGCCCAAGCATTAGCAGCAAGGCTTCATTATTCCTGTTGGAACAAGTTAAGAGTGAGGGCTGGGCGGGAGGCCCCGGGCGGGGTCACGTGCGCCCCCGTCACTCCGGCTCCCCTCGCCTCTCCGGTTCGAGTTATGCCATCAAGCTAATATATTGTGACTGCTCTTCTCTCCTGTGACAAAGGCTTGCAGCTGCCTCCAAATCAATAGACGTCAAAGAAATATGAAAACAGTCATGACACAAAACTTAAATCCTGGCTGCGGCCTGCACCATCGGAACCCTGTGCTTCTGTTCTCATTTACCCCAAAGTTTACTCCAGTTTTTATTCCGGTACCTTTTTCCCAGCAGATCCCGCTACATCTGTCGGGTTTGTAATGTAATTTGTAAACACTGCCCTTCATGTGGTCCGGTGCCTTGAACCATCTTTAATTAAAAGCATAATTAAGGGAAGATCTAAAGAAAGACAATTACCAGATGGTCTTTTTTTTTAGAGGTGGTGGTTGTGAGGAGAGGGGCGTAGGGTCTGTCCTCGGGACCCCGCGCCGGGGAGGGGCGGGCCAGAGCGGCGCCTGCGCACTGGGGAGGCCTGGGCCCGCCAGCACCGGTCCGGTGCCTTGAACCATCTTTAATTAAAAGCATAATTAAGGGAAGATCTAAAGAAAGACAATTACCAGATGGTCTTTTTTTTTAGAGGTGGTGGTTGTGAGGAGAGGGGCGTAGGGTCTGTCCTCGGGACCCCGCGCCGGGGAGGGGCGGGCCAGAGCGGCGCCTGCGCACTGGGGAGGCCTGGGCCCGCCAGCACCCCGTTTCCTCCACTCCTCCCTACTTGCCAGTGCGCGAAGGGGGCCCCCGAGCCGAGGCCGCCGGCCGCCTGTGCGCGTTTAGGAGTCGAGGCGGAGGGGAGAAGGGAGGGGAAAGGGTCGGGAGGAGGCCGGCCCAGGTCTGCCTGCACGCGGACCGCCGGGTGGGAACTGGGGTTCGGGCGCGTATGGCAGCAGCCTGCGGGGCGCAC
>NW_006159473.1:457368-460469 GCF_000334495.1 Tupaia belangeri chinensis | reverse complement strand
CTCCACCGCCGCCCAGCGTCCGGCTCCCCCGACTCCTCCGTCCGTCGGTCCCTGGGGTTTTCAGAACCAGCTGGGGGTAGGGAAGCACACTCTCTTCCCTCCTGCTCGCCCGGCGCCCCGAAGTGAATCCTGCAGGCTGCAGCCGGGCTCCCGCGCCCCGGCGGCCAGAGGATCCCGAAGTCGGATCATGGCAGTAACTGTTGTTGGCTGGCGGGGTGTCACTACGAGACTGTCGCGTTCACAGCCAGGCAGCGCTGCATTGTAATCATCTCAATTATCTTCAATACACTTTCTTTAGGACACAAGTTGTCAAAGATTAAAAAAAAAAAAAAGTACATTCTTGCGGCTCCGCGGGTCCATTTTCCGGACGGGTTGTTGCTCTCGCTGCCTGATTTGGTTTCGGCGTTTCTTCCGCAGCCTCGGATCCTCTGAGGCGCCTCGGGTTTTAGTTGCTTTCAGGTTTAATTAACTTTGAACAACAAACGTGCCTGGAGCTCTGGATCTAGTGCCGCCTCGGGGAGGGGGCCGCCGCGTGAAATTCTGCGTGCTTCCCGGCCTGGGGCGGGGGTGGGCAGTAGTTTGCGCCCCCGGGCCGGCGCCGCGCGTCAGAACGGCACGTGCTGCGCCCGCCCGCGCTTCCGAGACCCTAGCCCGGGCCAGACCTTCTACCTCCAGCCGGGAGAAGGCAGGGAGAGCAGGAATCGGCCGGCTGCCTTTGTTGAAGCTACCCTCAGCCCGCTGCTCGCTCACTCCAGGCCCTGAGCGTGGCACAGTGGCGAGCTGGACATGGCGTTCTTGGGAGGATGGCAGAGCCCCCTCCACACCCAGCCTGCGCAGAGAGAGTAGGGGTCGCCTCTGAAGCCCCTGTCGGTCCGCCGCGCCGATTAGGTCTAATCCGGATCTTCCCGCTAATATCGCCCCTCAGGTTTTTATTATACTCATTTGGGAGGAAATGAGCTCTTACCAGGCAAATAGCACCCCGCACCCCACTTCTCATAGCTGCGCAGGGCCGGGGCCTGAACAACCCCGCGGGCAATCCCCGAGCTGCCTATATTATATTTGTGAAATGTTCTTTTGTTGAAGCTTTTAACACCTTCTTATAACGAATCATTTGTTCTTTTCTCTTTAATTTTGATAGACAATTAGCCATCGGAGACTCACCAGTTGACTGTAACCGAGCATTAAACTCGCCTTTATGCAACGCTAATTTAGCATAGCTGCTTTGTTTAACTTTGCTATATAAGAACCAGGTTTTGTAGCAAAAAAAAAAAAAAAATAGGTGTAATTTTATGTGGGGCTTCATTTCTTTGGCCCACGGCGCAGGGAGCTCTCTGCTCTTTGTGAAGCTTGTACTGGGGCCTGCCGCTTTCGCTGCCAGCACCTGCAGGCTGGGGGAGAGAGGGAATTAGCATTGATATAGATTTAGTTGAAATGTAATCTCTTAAATCTGTCCAAGATTCGGGGAGATAATTACACTTTCACTGAATTGCCAGGGGTCAGCCTCTCTGAGGACCTGAGGAGTTGATTTTACCAACAATAGTGTTACATAAAAAATGGCGTTTGAGATTATACTGTTAATGGCTGCGGTCACTGGGGAATGCGCTGCTTCCAACTAATTCCGTGTGTACCTGGTTTTTGCCTCCCTTTCCTCCCTCCCTTTCTTCCCCAGCGCAGGCTTCCCGGGGATTCAGAGCCCTGGCAGTGCTAGAGCTGGTGGCAGGCTCCCGGAGGCCAAGGCCAGAAACTCCGGAGCGTCTTCTGCGAGTGTTTGTGGTGACAGGCTGTGGCCTGGACAGTGAGGCTGGCCTCCTCCCCAGGAGGACCAGGGCAGGTCTGAGCACCTCGCCTCTTGGCTGGGAAGCAGCTGGGGTAGAGAGAGGAGAGCCGCTGAGGGGAGGTAGCCTGGAGTCCTCCCACCAGCCTCCCTGCCTGCCTGGGGCTGGTCACAGCCTTGGGCCTCTGGCTCTGCCCTCGCACTGCTGCACCTACCCGACTGGACCCTCTGGGTTTCTGGTGGCTTGGATCTCTAGGACTGCCCAGGCCCAGCCCAGGCTGTGTTCTGAACCCTACTCAAGGTCCAGGCCACCTTGGGTCCAGCAGCCTAAGATCCTGTGATGCTCTTCCTGCCCCCAAACTTTCAGTTCCAGCTGGAGTTTGGCTGGGCCTGGACATGAGCTCAGAGAGGCACTGCCCAGTCCAGATTCTAGTTTGAAAGGGGAGGGCGGGTTGGGGGGGTGGTAATCTTTACAATGAAGATGTCAAGGTGAAGGAGTTTACACTGTCCTGCACACCCACCGTCCACACTTCCCCCACATTGGTCTTCACATTCAGTCCCTGGGCTCCCCTGGAAACCCCGTGGCCGGCCCTACCTGGTGGCCCTGCAGAGCAGCTCAGGCCTTTGCTCTTCCTAAAGCCCCTAACTCTGCTTACTCTATGTGAAGGGCCTCAGGTCACTCAGGGACTCAAGGGTGGGGGAGTTGTCCTCACAGAAGAGCCAAAGAAGAGCCCCTACAACTGTATAGGAGTCAAGGGTTGAAGGACAAAGCAGCTCCTGGTAGGTTGGAGGGCCAGCTCTGGGGCCTCTCAGGGTGGCGCTGGCCCAGGGCATCAGAGTTCAGAGCTAAGGAGCATTCTCAGGCCACACCAGGTTGAGTGGCCAGGCCTGCCTCTAGGACCCAGCACGGGATGCCTGGTTCAGGAGCTCAGATTCTCTCCCGAAGGCTAGCCTTGGAGAGGGACAGGGGGCTCCTCTGTCCCAAGGTAGGTGACCCCAGAGGCCAAGAGCAGGACTCACATGCTAGCCTTGGGCAGGCAGAGCTCAGGCTCTCCCCCAGCTGCGAGCTTGGCTTCTATGCAGAAAGGTACTGGAGCCCAAGGCCGGCTGCCTTCCAGCGAAAGGAGGAGCCTGGGCTCAGCGGAAGCCTCACCCACCTTACAGAGGGAGCCCTGGGCTGTAGGCTGTAGGCTGGCCAGCAGCCTTGGCCCGCAGTGCCCTCCCGGCTCGCCAGGATGGTCCGCACTCGACCACAGCCAGAGAAGCCCAGAGCTCCAGCTCTTAGCGCTGGGGGGGGGGGGCCCGGCCCCCCGCGTGTTCCCCTCTG
>NW_006159473.1:452414-457005 GCF_000334495.1 Tupaia belangeri chinensis | reverse complement strand
GGGGCAACCCCGGGGGCTCGCTCTTTGCGGTGGGGTGGGGGGGTCCCGTCGCCCCGCGTGTTTACCTCTGTGCCCTCTTATCTTATATGTAACAGCAATATATATGTTAATTGAAAACTTCTGAATTTAAAAAGGTTGTGACAAGTTATAATTTGTCCTGTCAATGCCTGGAATCCTTATTTATCTCTTTAGCTTTCCTCCCTCGCCTGTCAGCTAACAGCTTGCCTAACTCGTTGACTTCCTCACTCATGGCACGGAGATGACAAATGTGCTGTTTTATCCGTACAATTTATTTCATTATTGTTGCCAGCACGAAGCATCACAATCAATCATAAGGAAGTCCAGTTGGCAGGTGTCAATCTTGGTGTGTTTTTGTATGTCTCAGTCTATATTTAATCCAATTATAAGGGTCACGGAGTAAGTGCCAATCCTCTTGTTAGGACTCACATCTTATTTAAGATTTAAAGTAAAAAAGTCAACTCGATCACATAGACCTTTGGGGGAAGGGAGGGGACACAGTTGAAGCCCCCCCGCGTCTCCCTCTCTGCTTTCTCCTCACCTACTAGTTCAAATTACGAAGCCATCCCTTCTTATTAAAGAGTTGCAGGGAATCTGAGTTTTATGAGTATTTGTGTGCAAATGAAGGCTCTCCTTATTTGGCTAAAGCAGAAGCAGACTTAATGATGAGAGGTCTTTCCGCTCATTGCCCATTCAAATACGATTGTGGATCGAAGCCGGCCTTGTCACGTTGAGGAAAAGTGAATTTCTAACATCCAGGACGTGCCTGTCTACTTTCAGTGAATTGCACCCAATCACCCCCAGGGGATCCAGCTAATGTCTCCATCTCCACCCGGACAAGGGAGAGAAAGAAATCAGCCAGGGTGCCACAAACTGACTGCATATGAAAACGTTTCCAAGGAGAAGCAAGGCTTCCCAGACTGCTTGTGCAAGAGCTTTTCCTGGGAAAGCATACTGGAAAGATTGGAGATTTCCCCAAAGATCCAAGAAAACTTTTTATGGTGTAACAGAGTAGACAGAAGGGAGAAGATACCACGCAGAGTATTTTTTTGAATAAGAGCAGGAAAAGAGAATGACAGGAAGCCACGGAATTCCATATGAGCTGCCATTATGCAGCCCTTCCGATGAGGTGAGCCGACAGCAAGTATTACCTGTGCTAAACAATCCTCTTTTGACTCTTGAATTCACAAAACATTCTTCCAGTTTTGATTTAAAATAAAAATCTTGCTAAAACAAGTTCACTGTGTTAAGGAGAGGAAGTGGAGGAAAGCCACAGGAGGCTCTGAGCCATGTCCTGTGCCCAGCACCTCAGATTCGGGAGGGGAGGTCCTAGCCATGGCTAGGACCCGGCGAGCAGGTGGGGTACCACTCAGGCCCAGCTATTGGAAATGACACACCCACATACACAGTATTTTTTCTTAATGAGAGGAGACTTTTTCCTCTTCTCTTATTGCTTTTTAATATGGAAAAGCTTTTTCTTAGACACTTTCATAACTTAGGAGTACTCTTTTTACAAATGAAACTTATCGTTATCATTCAGACTTATCAAATGAAACCGAACTGTAATCTCTCAGTGGGGAATTCATTTTGACTTTCCAATCATGGGGAGATTCAACCCCCATTCTCAATGCAAAGACAAATTCTTATCAATCCACCCCCTCCTAGCAAGGATCTGGCTGGAGGGGCTCATCTGGAAGCCTGTTTGCATAAGTAGTTAAGGGAGAGAGGGAGGGAGAGAGATGGGAGCATATCTTGGACTAGAACAACAGATCCCAGCTACAGTTCAAGCTAAAGACCAACGCTCTGCTTCCAGTCACAAGGCGGAGACTAACGTTGCCTCTCTCCCCTCGACCTCCCCCCACCTCGAGGCCGCTCACCGGGTCCCCATTGCCTCATCTGGAAGGACGCTCTGGGTTCCCAGCAGTGGTGGGCCAGGCTGGCCTGGGAACCTCCGCAGTTCGCTCTGGCCTAGGTGTCAGAGAATCAGTCTGGGCTAGCTGGGCTAAGAAGCCTGCACGAAAAGGGCTTTCTTTCCGCATTCTGGCCCTTTGCATTCCCACCCACAGCCTGCTTTCAAGTAGCACCGGTGTCCGGGCGGGCGCAGGGAGCGGTTGACGTTGCCCTGGCCGCTGGCAGCACCCTCTGCCCGCGCTTCGAGCTGGTGAGGCCTAGAGAAGGCAGCCTCTGCCAGGCCGGCCAAGCAGGAGCGGATCTCGCACTCTGGGCACCACGCGGGCCCAGCCAGGCGGCCTGCGGCAGGCTCAGAGGAGAGCCCACAGCGCCCCGGTTCCCGTAGGGTCTCGGCAGCGCTCGGAGGTCAAGAGTTCCCCGTGGTGCCAAGCCTTGGTGGCGACAGAATCTGCACCCTACTCAGCGGCGACCCCAACCGGCTCCCTCTCGCCCCGCCTGCTGTGCCCGGGGCAAACCGAGGGCAGCTCGAGCGTTGGCCGGGAGTTGGGAGAGGAGCCCCAGGTCGGCCTCGCCTCCTCCGCCCGCGCCGGCCCAGCGCGCCCTTTATTGACAGGCAGATAAGCAGACGGGGCCGTGGCGTTTCCAGCGTCGCTCTCAAGCACCCTGCTGGGTTGCAGGGATCCGCACACACTTAATGGCCTGGACTCCAAACAAGCCCCAGCAGCCCTCCAGGAGGCCTCCGACTGGGAGTGGGGGCCTCGAGGAAACTGGGGCGCTGGGCAGGCCAACCCAGGCCTGGGGCCTACGCACAGCCCACACTCAGAGGCAGAGATGTGAAGTGGGGGAGACCTCAGGACCTCTGAGACTAGACCAGGTCCTGGAGAGGAGCAGGGGCTAACAGAGAAACTAGGTCAGCGGAACTGGCCAGAGGCGTCCTGCGAGCAATTGCCTCCTGGGGCGCCACTTCCCAGCTCAACCAGGCTGGGGCAACGGGACCACAGCAGGGTCCATGGCCAGACTGAAGGCGGCGCTCTGTGGCCCACACGGGAAAGTGGGAGTCCGAGTGCCCAGAGGAAGTGTGGGAGCATTTATAAACACCTAGATCACTCGACCTCTGAGCAGCGGGCTCCCCTTCCCCCTGCCCACCTCCCGCCCTCGGGACCTGGTGGACTGAGCGAGATTTTACACCGCTCAAGTCAGGCTAGGTAGTGGCTGCCCAGAGGAGCGGGCAGGCGGGCTGCCCTGAACCTCCTCCAGGCCTGTTGTGAAGTTCTGCACCTGTTCAGGTGTCGGCGGCTAGAGCGAGGGCCGCTGCGCGACCTCCGCCCGCCTGGGCCATCTGTGTCCATTCTCCCTCCGTCGCCCGCACCTGATTAAGGTGCACAGAAACTGGCCCAGGGACCCCGCTCTAGCCCAGGCGTCTCCCTCTCCCGCCCAAGTCCACCAGGGCTGCATCTCCCTGGAGCTGCCTAAAGCAATTCCACGCCCCGCCTCTTCCCCTCGTGCCACCTTCTCACACGCCCCCTGCCCCTGCAAGCTACACCTCTGTCATGTCCAAAATTGAGACCCGGATGGAGGCAGAAGGGGAGGAGACTGGACGTTGAGAATCCCTCCCTTGTGGGGGCCGGGCCTAGCTAGGACCAACGACGCAATCTGTCTCCGGGCCCAGCCGGCTGGTGGCCTCAGAGTCCGCACAGGGCACAGGGCAAGACGGAAGAACAGGCGCAGACCACCAGGTCGGGGTCCTGCCGACCCTGCCCGATTTCTGCTGTTCCAGCAGCCCGAGAAAGAGGAATTCAGGACCTGGAGTTTTCCTATTTCCCTCCCTAGGCCACAAAGCCAACAGTTAACCCCCAAGTCAAGGATAAATACAATCACCCACATTTTCTACGTGGCTGGAGCCTTTCAGCCCGGGAAGCCAGAGGGAAACCCCGGCAGGCCCCGTCTGGAGCTTCCCTCTGGAGAACGCAGCCGGCCTGGGGAGCACTTGGGCCTAGCTGGCGGGAAATGGCTCCAGTTGCCCCTGCAGCCTGGATCTGGGCATAGATGTGACTTGTGGGCCCCGAAGGCCAAGTTGGGGTACTCTTCCCGCTTTTAGCTCCTCCTGAAAACGATTCCTGCCAGAAGTCCCTCTTAGCCGTGGCAAAGCCTTGGGGTCCCTCTGATGAACGGACTCCCTTGGGGATAGGAGGAAGTGACAGGGTGGTCACCCGGGGGTAGATGCCCGCGGCACCGAGGGCTAGATGGGAACAGGAGCGCCCTTAGCACTCTCCTGGGGGCTGATTCTACGCCGGAAGGAGTGAGGACCCGCCCGGGCAGGGCTGGGCGTGGGCTGCGAGGGCAGGGATGGGGAAGGCCCGAGCGCGCTGAGGACGGAGCGGGCCGACCCTGGGTGGGGAGGAGGAGGCTCCCGCCCAGTGGAAAGCTCGTCTGCGCAGAGCAGAGCCCAACTCTGGCCGCCGTGACGTCACGCGAGCCGGGCAGCCAATGGGGACGGCGCTGGCGTGGATATTAAGGAAAGTTAGCGCCGGCCGGAGCACCCTCTTTTCTTATCATTGACATTTAAACTCTGGGGCAGGTCCTCGCGTAGAACGCGGCTGTCAGATCTGCCACTTCCCCTGCCGAGCGGCGGGGGGAAGGGTGGGGAACGGGGCCGCCACGC
>NW_006159473.1:451384-452378 GCF_000334495.1 Tupaia belangeri chinensis | reverse complement strand
CCTCGGGGCCCCGCCGGGCTCGCGCCTCTTGGCGCTGCTCCGCTGCCCGCTTTGGGTGCCCCCAAATCGAAGCCCGCTCCAAGTGGCCCTGGGGCTTGGTTTTTGCTTTCAAAAGGGGGCATACAACGACAGAAGGGAGTTAATGAGGGGGGGATAGGAGCGGGGGCTGGGGGAGAAGAGGGATTGCCTTATCTTTGCGGACCGTGCTTTTCTGCAAAAGTAGCAAAATGTTCCAGTCCCCAAAGTGGACTTCCAGTCGGGCCCTAGGGTGGGGGGCTGAGGTCTGCTGCTGCCTTCTGCAAGAAGCCCCTCGCGACCGTAAAAATGCAGGAGGTGGAATGTAGTTTGCACCCAGATCTCCTGCAATTCATGACATTCACGCGCGAAGTCCCTACTAGCGCCTGGAGCGCATGGAAACGCCCCGCCGCGGCTCCGGCGAGGCGCAGCCAAAGTTTCCCGCGGTCGCAAAGTGTAGAGGGTTCGACTGCCACGAAGTCTTAGAGATGGGATTCGTTTCTCCGAAAGGAGCGGAGGACGAAAGAATGCGGACCGCGGTGCTGGGCAGCGCGTAAAGCCCCCAGCGTGTGATTTGAGCTTCACTTCGGAAGACCTAGTAATTAGCGATTCTCACTGAGCTAGAACGCGGGCTCGGGTTACCGCGGGCGCTGTGCTAGCTGCCTTGGCGGGAAGCGAGTGGGCGCCAGGGGAGCCGAGTGCGAGAGGAGCCGTCCCCAGAGGGCTGGAACCGGGCGCCGGAAGTTTCCCCGAAGTGGATCAAGCGAGGGACGACCCCAAACATAAAACTTGTGATTGCGCCGGACGAAACTCCGGGGATTCCGGACCTAAGCGTTAGGCTGGAGGAGCCCAGGCCGGCTTAGGCAGGGCTCTGGATCCCGGGCCTGGAGACTCGGGGAGACCTCTAGGCAGGGCTCTGGATCCTGGGCCTGGAGACTCGGGGAGACCTCCAGGCAGGGCTCTGGGTCCCAGGCCTGCA
>NW_006159473.1:448344-449169 GCF_000334495.1 Tupaia belangeri chinensis | reverse complement strand
GTGGACCTCTAGGCAGGGCTCTGGATCCTGGGCCTGGAGACTCGGGGAGACCTCCAGGCAGGGCTCTGGATCCTGGGCCTGGAGACTCGGGGAGACCTCTAGGCCAGACCCGGGCTCGCCCCCCCATTTCCACTCGCGCCCCCCACCTCTAGGCCAGACCCGGGCTCGCCCCCCCATTTCCACTCGCGCTCCCCCTTTCTAGATCTTCTGGAGGCACCTTAGGGGGACGTATGGGTCTTGGGCACCTGTGACAGCGCTTAGGACCCTGCCCCCCAGGGGAACTAGCAAAGCGGCTCCCGGGGCGCGCGCCTTACCTGGGCTGGGGTCCTCTCCGCGGCGAGTTCCGTTCCCCGGAGCTGGGCGGCGAGCAGGTTGCCCGCTTCACAGTGGGAAGTGGACTTTCTCCTCCAGTCATAAATCAAACCCAGCCATGCTCGGGCCTCCTCCCTCATTAGAGATGTTTATTGGAGATTGTGTTTATTCGGCTGTCACGGCGAGAAAACGCGGTGACATAATTACCTCTGACCAGCGCCCTCGCCCAGCGCGCCCAGGGCCAGGGGACCTCCTCTGTCTCCGGCTCACTCTCACTGGCTCCTGAGCGCGGGGCGGCCGCGGGCCGCTTGCTCTTCTCAGACCCTCTCACATAATTTAGATTATTGGACGGATTGCTGTTTAGATTTCCCCAGGGCCCCGGAGCTTATTTATTTATTTTCGAATTGGAAAGGAAAACCGCAGGGAACCCAATGCCCCTTCAGGGCAGAAGGGGGCAGCGCTGGCGAGGCGGCCAGGGAGTCCCTCTCCGCACAAACTTTCCCGACGGCCAGG
>NW_006159473.1:445450-448313 GCF_000334495.1 Tupaia belangeri chinensis | reverse complement strand
CGGGAGGAAAGCCATTGGGCGCCAGAGCTGCCCGAGAAGTGAGGGCCCTGGCCCGGAGCGGCGGGTGCCCCGAAGTTGGTGGCGGGTTTTGTTGCTTTATTCTCTTTCCTCTCTGGAGGACTGGGAGGCTCCAGGGCTCCAGGGCTCCGGGCCCAGATTTCCTGAACTCTCTGGTGCGAACTCTGCAGAGCCAACCCGCAGCTCCTCCCCCACCCAGCGCCCGGCCGGCCAGCCAGGTTTGTGAGTCTCCATCTGTGAGACTGGGCTAGGGAGCGATGGAAAGCGCTGAATTGTTGTCTAATTGAAAATACATTTTTTTTTGGAGAGTGTGCTGACAAATATCTGGGATCCTGGCTTTTGATCCCTCGCTGCCGCCTCTGTTCTCCGGTCGCTAATAAAACTCGCATTGAGCCCCTCAGTGCCTTGATTAACAGGCAGATTAACTCTTACAGGGGTTGGGAACAGCTTGTCCTAATCAATGTCATTTTAAAAGCCCTTCAGGATGGGCTTAGCTCTGGTTCCCTGGCTGCTCCCGGAGCCAGCCGTGACATTTGCTCCCTCGGGCTCCCTCAACCCCCAGCAAAGCCCCTTTCCCAGTGTGTGTGTTCTCAGCTCCACATCGGCCAGATCCCAGGACTCCTTTCTTGCCTTTAGAAAAGGCAGCAGTTCAGAGACGACTCTCCAGGGAGAAGACAGGTGGCCTTGGCCGGCTTTCGTTGGAAGCTAACTCTTACCTCTTGGGGGCAGAGGTTACAGGGAAAGAAGAGATGGGAGATCCTCCCAGGTGGCAAAATGGAAAGCAAACTTCCCCGGGAATTTGCAAATAACGGGAGGGTGCTGCTGATTCCGTGTCCTGTACAGCAGGATTGAAACCTACTTATCTAGAAGCAAGTAGGGGCCGGGAGGAGGGTCTTGGAGTCAAACCCACCAGGTTCACAAGGAACCTCTTCCTGGGAGACTCAGCTGGACAGTGTTTTTAAAAGTGTTGTGGGCAGGCGAGGAGTCTCTCACTGCCCAGTGAGTCGAACGGGATGGAGCAAAGCAACAGTTTGAAGTCCTGGCCATTTGGCAAAAGGCGGAATGGGGCGAGGGCACCACGGCTTTCTCCAGCCAAGCGTGGCCTCTGCCAGACGGCGCCGGACCAGCTCCCAACTCTGGGTTTCCCTCTGTGCTCCGCCAGGCTGCCGGTGAGCGGGTGCCTGGAGTGTTGCTGGAGAACGCAGTAGGAGAAAGCCCAGAGCAGCCCGGAGGCACCCTGGACATGGCGGCTGGGGTGGGGAACCTTTGCCCTTCCTGCTCTTTTGACCCACTTTCCAGCTCCGCAATTCAGGAAGCCCACATTCCCTGGGCCTGCAGAAAGGGAGAGATTTGGGGCTGTGCAATGCGAGGCAGGTGTCTGCAGAGGCTTTCCTGTGTCAAAGAAATGCCAGTCTTCACCCTTCTGGGCATTGCTGGGCGGGGAAAGCTAGAGTTCGGAGGTGTCAGAACCCTGAGTGGCACACTCTCAAGGTCTAGAAGCCCGAGCAGAGTATACACTCCACTGAGGCCACTTTGCCTTGCCAGGGGTGACCCGACCCGAACCTGATGGGGTGGGAGAGGCCTACATCAGGAAACGTGGGTGTGAGAGGCTGCCCGACCTCGCGCTTACCCTCCACACCAGCGAGAGCGCAGGGCACTCTGGCGAGCCTCGATCGCCCAGCGCGACTCCCTGGGCCCTGGCAGCCTCCCACAACGGGTGGGATGACCCGGGCGGCCCCTGCGGGCCAACGACAGGCCGGAGAGAGGTCGTCCTCGGGCGCCAGGGGGCGGAGGGGGCAGTGAGCAAGGGGAGAGGCGGGGAAAGGCCAGATGGGAGCCTAAGGCGCGGTCCCCTCGGGCAGTGAGCAAGGGGAGAGGCGGGGAAAGGCCAGATGGAAGCCTAAGGCGCGGTCCCCTCGCCTGGCGGGCACCGAGTGGGCCTCGGCGTGTTGGAAGCCGCAAGTAAAATGGCGACCTGCAAGTTGTCTGAATTTCGAGCACACCTCTGGCTACGGCCTGCCTAACCTCGGTCCCAGTCCCTCGCCCCAAGCGGACTGGGCCGAGCGAGAGCGAGAGGGCCCGCACGAGGCAGAGGCACCCTTCTGAGCCCGTGCGGAGCGCAGGGCTCAGCCTCGGAAACTTCGCGCCCTGGTGTCCCGCGGCCGCCCCGCCCCCGCCCGCACTGGCACGCTGCAGCCGCCAAGTTCTTTCCGCTCCGCGTTGGTTCCGAGGGGTTTCCGCGTCTCCCCGAGCCCCCATCCCGCCCAGTGACGTCAGTGCATTCACTCCCCACTCCGCGCCGCCTCCCATTTTTGTTAAAACTTTTCTCCGGCGAGGTGGGGGTCGGGGTGGGAGAAGGGCCGACTCAAAGGGCCAGAGCCCCGGGGGAAATAGCCCCAGATTAGGGCTGCCGCCTTCCGAGGCCGAGTTTAAGAAGGCGCTAATCCACTCGGTCGCTAATTGAGAGGTGGTAAAAACGATATTCGCCTCCAGTCCGGGCAGTCCCCGGCCCTCTTCCCCCTTCTCGCCCGAGCCTCGCGGACTCGAGTCCAAGCGCTGACTCCCGCTTGGAAGGAAGGAGGACGCAGACTCGCTGGCCGGCTTCCTGGGAGCCTCGGAAAGTCTCGGTCCTGCGAAATCGCGCCCAGAAGGCCGGGCCGGCCAGGCCGCGTCGCCTCCCTCCGCCTCCGCCTCCGCCTCCGCCGTGGGTTTCCTCCGGGTGCCGAGTGCTCCTGGGTGGCGGGAAGGGCCGGAGCCCGCTGCCCGCTGCCCGCTGCCCTGCCCGAGCCGGGGAGGTGCGGGGTCTGGCGGCCCGGGCCCAGGCGCGGGCCGGGGGGGCCCCGCG
>NW_006159473.1:444573-445408 GCF_000334495.1 Tupaia belangeri chinensis | reverse complement strand
AGACTTGGGCGCTTGCCTTGAGCCGGGCAGGGTCGGGGTACCCACGGCTCCGTGGCAGCATCCCGGCCGCAGCGCTTCCCCACTCCCGGTGGCCGGGTCCCGGTGTGGCCCGTGTCCCAAGCCTTCCCCTTCACGCCGAAAGTTGGGGAGCTCAGGACAGCGCAGGACGAAGCAGGCCGTCGCTCACCCCCGTGTCACCTTAGCCGCGGGCTCCAAGGGGCGCCTTTGGAGTGTACTGAGGTGTGTCCTAATGTCCGCCTCTCAACAAATGGACTGTGGTGTGTGGTCAGAAGAGAAAGGCCATTTACTTACTTTCCTCCCGGTTTTCTGGCAACAGCTGAAGGGGAGCTGCCTCTGTGGACCGAGCAGACCCGGGAGAGGGAGTCGTGGTGGGAGCACCACATGCAGATAGTGTGGCACACACCGACACACGCGGACACGCCAGCGCTGGCGGGGACACACACGCGCGCGCACACGGCAGCTCTAGCACTGGCCATCCCCCCAGTTCTCCCTCCCCTCCCCTTATCTCCCCCTCTTCCCCTCCTCTTGGGCGCCTGGAAAAGCAGCCGCACTTAGTCAACAAATGGCACGTGGGAGAAGTTGGTGAGTGTTTGGTGAGGACTCTTCAGGGCTTTTCACAAGAACCCTCTGTACACAAAGTAAGTGGCGTGTTTACTCGGGCCTCTCCAACCCGGGCGCCTTCGCTCCGCTGCGCACCACGGCTTCCGAAAGGAGAAAGGGGAGAAGAAAAGGCCGGGGCCACGGGGTGGGGGCCATGAGCTGGCTCGGGGGCTTGGGCTGCGAGGCCTCTGGCCTCCGTGAGTCCCAGGCCCGG
>NW_006159473.1:444226-444468 GCF_000334495.1 Tupaia belangeri chinensis | reverse complement strand
GGGGCGGCGGGCCGTGCTGCCCTGGAGTTGGCAAGAAAGGGCCGCGCAGAGCTACAGAAACTTGCTCCCTCCGTGGGCTGGAGTCCCGCGCCCGGCTTGGGGTGGGGGTGGGGGTGCGACCCCCAGGCCAGGGGCCTTCTCTTCACTGCTCCAGTTAGTGACCGCAGTGCGGTCCGGGCTGACTTTCGGAGCGCGCGGTGCCGGGACATGGCGAGAGCCAGAGCCCGGGCGCGGGGGCCCAG
>NW_006159473.1:443298-444168 GCF_000334495.1 Tupaia belangeri chinensis | reverse complement strand
GGAGCCGGGACCCACCGGCGGAGCCGAAAACAAGTGTATTCATATTCAAACAAACGGACCAATTGCACCAGGCGGGGAGAGGGAGCATCCAATCGGCTGGCGCGAGGCCCCGGCGCTGCTTTGCATAAAGCAATATTTTGTGTGGGAGCGAGCGGTGCATTTGCATGTTGCGGAGTGATTAGTGGGTTTGAAAAGCGAACCGTGGCTCGGCCTCATTTCCCGCTCTGGTTCAGGCGCAGGAGGAAGTGTTTTGCTGGAGGATGATGACAGAGGTCAGGCTTCGCTAATGGGCCAGTGAGGAGCGGTGGAGGCGAGGCCGGGCGCCGGCACACACACATTAACACACTTGAGCCATCACCAATCAGCATAGGTGTGCTGGCTGCAGCCGCTTCCCTCACCCACACTCTTTACTCTCCCGCCGCTGACAGCCCATTTTATTGTCAATCTCTGTCTCCTTCCCAGGGATCTGAGAATTGCTCTCACACACCAACCCAGCAGCATCCGTGGAGAAAACTCTCACCAGCAACTCCTTTAAAACACCGTCACTTCAAACCGTCGTGGTCTGTAAGCAACAACAGCAAAAAAAAGCCCAACCAAATAAAACTCTTGACAGGAGCTTTGACCACGAGAAAGGATGTCTCATCAAGGTGAGTCCGCTTCTTTCTTCTTGCTTTATTTTACTACAATATCCAGGCAGGTCTCTCCCTTCCTCCCCCTTCCTTCCTCCCCTCTCGCCAGTCCCCTCCCCCACCGCTACGCTGGGAGAGTTAGGCCGGAGAAGTTTCCACGCAGGAGCCCAAACTTTCTACTTCCAGCGAAAGCCTGCGTCGGAGGGCCACGGCCGGCCAGCGGCAGCGGCGCGGGGCCGGG
>NW_006159473.1:439458-443161 GCF_000334495.1 Tupaia belangeri chinensis | reverse complement strand
GCGCGCAGAGCGAGGGCGCGCCGAGGGAGCCGGCCCGCCGTGCCGCCCGCCCTCGGGCTTTGTGCCGCGCTGGAATCTGGCACAGAAGAGCCCGCGGGCACCGGAGCGCCGAGGGGCACGGCGCCCGCTGCCCGCCGGAGCGGACTCGGTCGGCAAGGCAGCCCACGCCGGAGCCGAGAGAAAGAGCGAGCGCGCCGGAGCCGGGAAGGACGCCAGCAGGCCGAGGCGGCGGGACGCGCGCTCCGCCGCAGCTCAGAGCCCACCGCGCGGCTGTCAGCTCCCACCGAGCCCCAGGCCCTCGCCCCCAACTTGCCTGGAGCGCCCAGCTCGGAGCTCCAGCTCGAAGACTCCGCTCCCAGGCTTCCCCCAGCCCGCACCCTCGCCCTGCGAAACCCGGGTCTTCCCAGTCCTCGGGCCCTCGCGCTCGGTGGGTATTTTTCCTCGTTTGCCTCTGCCCAAGCCGCGCTGTGTTGCTTCAACAAGTTCCGAGGTGGAAAGGTGGTTTTGTTGTTGCTGTTTTTGTCCCGAATCCCGTGATTTATTTTTTCTTCTGGAGGTTTAAAAAAAAAAAAATCAATACAGAGCATCGGCTTTACCCCGGGTCTGCTCACGCCCTCTCCCAGCTAATTAGTCCCAGTAATTTGAGAGCTTATGGATTCCAAGACCCCAGGAAGGGAAGTGTCTTTCCAAAGTTCCGAAAGTTGTCAGGTTTTCCCAGTCCCCCTGCGCCATCAGCCTTCCGTAGCCCTGGATTTTAGCAAGTGTAATTGGGGGAAATGGAGTTGAATTTCAAGTGGAAATGCTTTCTTTTTCGAGTGCTAAAACCGGGTCCTTCAGTCTTGAATGATTTTTAGAAAGTTTAAAAACAAAGTGAGCTTGGCTTGCTTGCTTTTCTTTCTTTCTTTTCTTTTCTTTTCTTTCTGTTTTTCTTTCTCTCCTTTCTCTTTCTCCCTCCCCCCCCCATACTCTCCCAAGCTTCCCAAGCAATTCTGGTTGTTTAACTCAAATTTGGGAAGGTTGGAGGAGGGGATGAGAGAAAAAAATGAAATGAAAAGCAAAGTCCTTGAAATCCTGGAGAGTTTACTGGGGAGAAAGAATAGTTGTTGCCATTGTCATCACATTTTTGTATAACCAGTGACCTTTGCAAACGTCTAAAGACAATTTGATTAGTTGCTATCTTATTTGGCCTTAGAGAGTAAAACTTTGTCATCTTAATTGCTAATTATTCTTTGGCTGGGGGCCGGGAGGACGGGAAGTGAGCTCTCCTCTTCACCCCAGCTAAGGGGTTTGGGGACAGATTTTGAGAGCTGAGTAAATAAAACAACATTTGGAAACAGACTTGTGCCTGGGACAGGGAGGGGGGTGGTAGCCCAGGGGCCTGGCGACCTGCAGCTATCTGGAGACTTTCGCTGAGTCTGTGGGTCTGAGGCCCTGCCAACATGGTGCTTGTGGAACCCGGGCTGAGCTGGGGACGTGGGCTGCAGTAGGGGTCTGGCCGGCTTTCTCACAGGACTCCTTCCGGGTGTAGGTGCGCCTCCCTCTAGCTTGTGCACCAAGTGCTCATGATTATTTTAGTAACTAGATAGCTCCTCAGCGGAGGGGGCCGAGGTAGAGCAAACCCAGACTTTGAAAGGCTACCACCTTCCCAGCTGCTTAGAAAATTAATCAGCTAGGCCTCTCTGGGATCAGCTAGTGATTTTTAAAATGGCATCGGAAAAGTACCAGCCAGGACAGGGATATTCAGCTGTGCTGGGTGCGGTGTGGGTTACAGAGGGGCTCAGGAAGTCTCACCCCTGGGGGAACCCCACCCCCTTCGTCAGTCCCACCTGCTGCTACCTTGCCGCCTCGGAGTCCCACTTTGGGGAGACTTTCTGCATTGGGGTTGGCGTTATTGCCTGTCGGAATGACTATGGATGGAGAGACATGGGGACAGGAGGGAGGCACAGGACAGGACAGCCCAGCTAGGGGGAACTGAGTAGCCCTCTGCTGTGGCTGGTATTAACCAGACCACATTCAGATGCAAAGAAAAAGTCCTTGTCTTAGGTTATTTTTATGGATTTAAGCTGCCTCCCAGCTAGTTAAAAATTAGACCACGACTGTGAAGAGAAAAGTGTGTTTCTTGAAATTCTTTGCTCACAGGCAGGCAAAATTAATAATTACATAGGCAAAATGGGAAAAAGAAGAAATAATTTTAAAAGGGAGATATGATGCTGTGACTATTTTACTTTTCTTTTTCTTTTTTTTCTTTTCTTTTCTTTTCTTTTTTTTTTTTTTGCAAACCTCTTGAATGAGCTCTTTATTCTAATTCTCTCTTCCCAAATGAGCGCCCCACGGTGCTGTTGTATCTTTTTACAGCCCTTAACAACTCACACCAGTAACACAATTACCTCTAGATATTTATAACAAGAAACTACTTTTTCAATTTTCTGTATTGCTCCAATAACTCTCTTTTTGGGAGAAAGTGGTGGAGGGCGAACCCGGAGAAGGTGCTGGACTGGGGCGTTTGCAGGCGGCAAGAACGTCCCTCCGCTGCCTTTGTGAGCTGGTGGGGCGTCTGTACATGTGGCTGGAAGCTGTATGCTGGTTGGGGCGACTGGGTTTTGCTCTTTGGGTTAGGGAGAGCCCGAGAATAGAAGCCATTGTTCCCTGTCTGTAGCTTTGTCCACCGCGCTCCCCCTCCTGCTCGCACTTTTTGAAGCAACCAGGCGAGGTAGACAGCGTGTGTCACAGTACCCCAAGCGGGGGTGGGGGGGCGATCCAAACGCCCAGAGCGAACTTAACCACAGTAAGTGAGGTCTGGGGAAAGTTGGCCTGTCACTTTCAAAGTCCCCGAAGGGCTGGGAGACAGATGGAGATGGCCAGACTGGGGCACTTTTTTGGTGGGGGAGGAACTGTTGGATAAAGGGGTGACCTAAGAGTTGGGTTCTGGGGACCTTTGGACAACTGAGGTGATGACATTCTCTAAGGAAGGAGGGCATATGGCCCTGTGGCCCTCCCAGACTGCTCCAGCCTGTGCTGTCGGCCATGAAGTTTGGCAGTCCCTCCCCATCCCAAAGTCTGCTGTGGATTCTCCACCTCCCCTCACCCCACACCCTGCTTCTGGCCTCCACCCTGATTCCACTCTTCCTCCCTTCCCCCTCCCACCCTTGGCACCCCATCCGCACTCCATCAGGTTCTCCAATTCTCCCGGGACAGGCCAGAGTAGCCTCTTCCGAAGAGTGGTGACTTCCGTGGGTGGGGCTCGTGGAGTGTGGGTGTAATGCTGGAACTTTGGGTCCTAGCTGGTGTGATGCCTGGAAGGGCATTTCCCCCTGAGAGTAGGCTCCTGCAGCCCTGGCCTTGTGTTGAAGCTGCATTTTGAACATGCCCTTCTCCCCTCTGTTTCGTCCTAGGGGGAGCCTGTAACTAGGGTGCAGATGTGTGGTGCCTCGTATTCTAGGAGTGGACAGACATCCCAGATTTCAGGCAAGTTCTGCTGTGGCTGCTTTTGGCTTCAAACCCTGAAAGAGCCCAAACTATTTCAAAATGCTTCTTCATTGTAAGTGATGTGAAAGGAAAAAAATTCAAAATGGGGTCTTCACTTCTCCCAGTTAAAGGATTAGCTAAATACTAAAGGATTGGGGGGGAATGGACCGAGAGTATTGGAGTGTTTTATCTGAAGCCCAAAGGGTAGATGTGCACGCTCCCAAAGGCAGGCCTGCTG
>NW_006159473.1:436011-436515 GCF_000334495.1 Tupaia belangeri chinensis | reverse complement strand
GACAGAGCCCTGTACTCGAGCCCCGTGGGGTACCACGGCCCCCAGCCAGCGCCAGCATGCAGAACAGTAAGTGCTTCTGGTCTTTCTCCGACTCCGGTGGGCGCGGGCGCGGGCGCGGGTCAGGGCAGGGCGCAGAGGGCCCGGCCTCCATGCTGGCCTGGGTGCCGGTGGGAGGACACAGGCCCAGGGACCTGCCACAGCTGTGTCCCCCTTGCCCTGCAGCCGGCAAGGGGAGGGCACTTGCTCCACTGCTATCGATCTCGCAAGGGCAGGGGCTGGGCCCATCTCCCAGGGGCAGGGGCTAAGACTGAATGTCTCCAGCGACCAGGGGGGCGGGGTGGGGGCTTCCCTTCCCCAGCCAGTCTCAGGGCAGCTCCTCCCCTCCCCACCCTCCTGTGGGCCTAGAAGGAAAGGAGATGGGGCACCCAGGCTTGCTGCAGAATGGGGGTGTAGAATTCACGGGTGGGGGGCTGTTACAGGGGCAGGCTACAAACCGGGTTCTCC
>NW_006159473.1:424140-435795 GCF_000334495.1 Tupaia belangeri chinensis | reverse complement strand
GCGCGGGGGGGGGGGGAGGGGGGGCGGGACTGCGCCCCGGATATGGAAAAGCCGGCAGCTGCAGCTACGTGGGTCCTGACGTCCAAAGCCCAGAGCGCCTTCGTTCTGCGGCTACTGTGCCTCCTTTCTTTTCTTGCCCAGACCCCTTGGGCACCCGCCCCCTTCTGATCAGTAGGTGGGTGCTGGTGCATGGCAGAGCTAGTGGGGAGCTCGGGCCTGCAAGCCTGGAGTCTCCCCAAAACTGCCCAGGTGGAGGTTCGGAATCTGTAGCCAGCTCACTGCACTGGGAGTGCGGAAAGGCCTAAGTCTTCCAGCAGCCTACCCCTGCTGAGACAGAGAGGCCCAGCGCCCGATCCATCTGTTCTGGAAGCGCTGGTCGCCCCTGGTGCCACCAGGCCTGGTGGGCTCGAAGCTCAGAAAACGGCCCGAGGTAGCGAGCTCTGCAGTGGTCGTTGTGCAGAACCTGCCAGGCCCCAGGACTTAGCCTGGGAGGCACCACTGTGGCCAGGGGATGGCCTTGGACCACGAGGCGGCTGGGTTCTCCCCTGGAGCTCGGACTCCCCAGGAGCGAGCCCTCAGTGCACCCGGCCCAGCGCGCGGCCCTGAGCGTTTGAGGCCGCCGCCTGGCTGCCCGGCCCAGGGCCGCGGGGTCGCGCCCAGCCCGCAGGGCTTTGTGCCGCTCCTGCCCGGGTGTGCGCGAGGCGCGGAGCATCCAAATTGACACCATATGTTTTCCTATTAGATGCTTCGCGGTCGAATTCTAGGCGCATAATCGTCGCTACTGGGCGAGCGCGCCAGCCGTCCCCAGGGACGGGACACAGTGATTGAGGCTTAACCTCGGAGGGGAAATTGAGAGCTGCGCTTCCTCGCTGCCATTTCGACGCTGGCAGGGCCGCCCTGGCTGCGGCGTCCCGGCGACCCCGGCCGGCCATCGACGTCGCTAAGTTTTGCAGGGGAGGAGGAGGAAGGTAGGGTTAGGTGGCCTCGCGCGCCTGGGCATTCGCAGCCCAGGAGGCGCCCTGACTGTGCTGAAGTTTGGAGGGTCTCTCTCGCCTTCTCCGGGCAGCCTTTCTCTCCCGCGGAAGGCTCCCAAGGCCCGGAGGGGGCTGGAGGCCGCTGCGGTGGACCGGCGGCGAGGAAACGGAAGGCAGCGAGGGGAATTTGGGAGAGACCGGAAGCGCGGGCTAGGCCTCCCTGCGCTGGAGAAGCGGCGTCCCCGCAATGTCCTCGCTTAGGCCGGGCCAGGCCGGAGCCCAGATCCCCCAAACGCCTGTCACTTCTCATCGAGTAGAGGCTCGGCCCCCCCGCACGAAGGCCCCCCCCTCAAGCCCCAGGCCTTTGGCTACCCAGAAAACGCGGCTCCCCTCCTAGGGGAACGAGTGCAGTTCCATCTCGTCTGAGTGATCTACAAATAGGGACCGAAAGGGTCGTTTTATCACGGCCCCGTTTGTCGTGACGATGCAATTTCCCGGAGCGGAGCACTGTCACAAAGTGACAAGGCTGCCACAAGCGCCCCGACTGATCTTTTCAATTAGCCTTCCATGCATGATCCGGAGCGACTTCCGCCTATTTCCAGAAATTAAGCTCAAACTTGACGTGCAGCTAGTTTTATTTTAAAGACAAATGTCAGAGAGGCTCATCATATTTTCCCCCCTCTTCTATATTTGGAGCTTATTTATTGCTAAGAAGCTCAGGCTCCGGGAGTCCATTTATCAGGAGCGCCAAGGAGGAGAGGCGAGGAGCGCAGCGCAGAGCCGACCGAGCCACGTCTCCTTCTCCGGGGAGGGCTGCTCTCTAGAGCCGGGGCTGCAGGTTGGAGATTTTTGAGGAAGTGGCAAGTGGCGCCTGGCTGGCCCCGCGGTGCCCGGGGAGGGGGCTGCGAAGAGGCTCTGACTCCGGCTCCTCTCCTCGCTCTTGGAGACTAGACCAGGGGATGAGGCCGTAGGGTGCGAAGATGAACGAGGGACGCGGACCCTGCCTGGTGGTCCTTTCTCTGGGCTCCCCGTTTGCGATTTCGCGAGCGCGGTCCTCGGCTGCGGGGAGGGCGGGGTCCGGCGGCGGAAGTGAAGCGCACGGTGGCGGTGGCGGTGGCGGGTGCGGGCCGCCCGCCCGGGCAGGCCCCTGTGCGGAGATCGTCTCCTTTCCCTTCTACCGACAAAACGGGACCTGGCGCGCTCCGCCTTCGCGCGGGTGCTGACGCCGGCAGCCGGGCGCCCCAGGGAGCGCTGGGGTGCAGGACTGTTGCCAGGCTCTTAGCTGCAGAGGCCTCCAGTGGGTTCCGG
This sequence comes from Tupaia belangeri chinensis, assembly GCF_000334495.1. NCBI lineage: Eukaryota > Metazoa > Chordata > Mammalia > Scandentia > Tupaiidae > Tupaia > Tupaia belangeri. Next base: position 433,513 of record NW_006159473.1, on the reverse strand, counting down.
GAACCACGCTGGGGGGGACGCCCAGGGGGTCTTTGGGAGGCGATTTTCAGAGCGGGCCTTTCCCTTCTACCGACAAAACGGGACCTGGCGCGCTCCGCCTTCGCGCGGGTGCTGACGCCGGCAGCCGGGCGCCCCAGGGAGCGCTGGGGTGCAGGACTGTTGCCAGGCTCTTAGCTGCAGAGGCCTCCAGTGGGTTCCGGGAACCACGCTGGGGGGGACGCCCAGGGGGTCTTTGGGAGGCGATTTTCAGAGCGGGACGTTGGCACTTTGCGGGTTCAAGGCTAGCGAGAGCGTTGGCGAGGCGGGCGGCGTGGGGTGCGTGTGCTGTCGTCGGGGGGCACGCGGCGGAGTCTGGAGCTGCTGACGCCCAGCGGGCGGAGCGCACCGCGTCTGGGCGGCGTGCCTCGCGTGGCTGACGGTCCTGTTGTCGGTTTTTTGTTTTTGTTTTTGTTTGTTTTTTTGATCGATGGCAGGGACCTGACCGCTGAGGTCGGCACCGGTGGGCAGAAAGCTGAGGGTGCCTTGTGGTTTCTCCTGTTCTTCCTTCTCCGCCGCCTCCTCTGGCCTCTTCCTCTTCGCTCTCCTCCGCCCTGCTCTGCTCTGCTCTCCTCTCCGCTCCTCTCCTCTCCCTTCCTCAGGTCACAGCGGAGTGAATCAGCTCGGTGGTGTCTTTGTCAACGGGCGGCCACTGCCGGACTCCACCCGGCAGAAGATCGTAGAGCTAGCTCACAGCGGGGCCCGGCCGTGCGACATTTCCCGAATTCTGCAGGTGATCCTCCCGGCGCCCCCACTCAGCCCCAGGCCCTCCACTCTCAAGGCCCTCTCTTCATTTCTTGCTGTAAACGCTGCTAATTTTGAACCCCTCCGTCCTCACCCGCCCCAGTCCCGTCCAACAGACCCCACCCCACTCCCTGGTCTTCCCGCTTTCCCTCTCCCTCCTCCATCCTCCCCTGTCTCTTTCAACCTGGGTCGGTTATGTAAGATACTTCATCTGCTTAAGAAAAAAAAAAATGTGTGTGAATTAAAAACAAACAAACCCCTGTTTTTTCACTGAGTGAAGAAGACGTTCTTCCTGGTGACAATTTATCCACTGTAATGAACTGGGTTATTTAAACTGGCATAATTTCATCCCTTCGCCCCCATCCCAAGTTTAACTCAGAATTGGAGATATTTGTTTGCATTCTTCAAATTTTGAACCCCTCCGTCCTCACCCGCCCCAGTCCCGTCCAACAGACCCCACCCCACTCCCTGGTCTTCCCGCTTTCCCTCTCCCTCCTCCATCCTCCCCTGTCTCTTTCAACCTGGGTCGGTTATGTAAGATACTTCATCTGCTTAAGAAAAAAAAAATGTGTGTGAATTAAAAACAAACAAACCCCTGTTTTTTCACTGGGTGAAGAAGACGTTCTTCCTGGTGACAATTTATCCACTGTAATGAACTGGGTTATTTAAACTGGCATAATTTCATCCCTTCGCCCCCATCCCAAGTTTAACTCAGAATTGGAGATATTTGTTTGCATTCTTCACGTTTATGAAGACTCTGTATTGATTTTAAAAGGCAAATGGCATTTACCCCTCCGAAGTCACATTTGCTCAACAGGGCACTTTTTTTTTTTTAAAGGAAAATAAAGTAAAAGTTCAGTTAATTTTTCCCCCTTTGCTCTGTAAACCATTACACAGCTTTAAGCAAGGTCAACACAAAAAAATGAATCTGACTTCGTTTTGATGGATGTTCAGGCAGTGTTTATGAAAACAGTTTTTTTTTTTTAAAAAAAAAACTTTTAAATTCTTTTTTTTTTTAGTTTAAATTGTTTGAAAATATCATCATATTTGTAGTTGTCAGGGCTACAAATGTACTTTAAGAAAAAAGCTCTACAGTAAGTTCTCGTACCATTGAAGGTATATTTTTGTGTTATAGACCCATGCAGATGCAAAAGTCCAAGTGCTGGACAATCAAAACGTAAGCTTGTCATTGTTTAATGCATACTTAAACAATTTTATTTTTGTCTTGAAATTATTAATAATGTGGTTTTCTGTCCACTTCCCCTATGCAGGTGTCCAACGGATGTGTGAGTAAAATTCTGGGCAGGTATTACGAGACTGGCTCCATCAGACCCAGGGCAATCGGTGGTAGTAAACCGAGAGTAGCCACTCCAGAAGTTGTAAGCAAAATAGCCCAGTATAAGCGGGAGTGCCCGTCCATCTTTGCTTGGGAAATCCGAGACAGATTACTGTCCGAGGGGGTCTGTACCAACGATAACATACCAAGTGTAAGTTCACAGAGACCCTCCCCTCCCTGCCCGCCCTGAGCGCCAGCCTCTCTTCCTCCTCTTGCTTTACCACCCCCTGCTCACCCTCTTCCCAGTGTCCCGTCTCTGTCTCCTTCCTACTTCTCCTGTGTCTCCTCTGTGCCTGGGGGTATTGAGAGGAGGGCCCTGGCCTTTTTTGGACCATCTGGAAGATGGGAGTCAAGTGTGGGGAGCTGTTCACCTCCTTTCCATTGCTGCAAACTAGATTGGGGTCACTGGAGAGAGGCACTTGACTTAGAAGGAAAATGGAAATGAAAACCAGATTCTAACTTCCTACAAATCCACTTGCCTGAGCCTCCCTTCAGGCTCAAGAATCTATGTATCTCTGTCTGCCCCAGTGTAAGACAAATGAAATGAAAGCCCGGAGACCAAGTCTTAAGGAAGTAGAGCAACCATGTGCATTAGGTCACCAGAGACATGGAGCAAAGGCACAGGGCCCCTGCCCTCAGTTCTCTACCCAGCTCAATTCCATGCCCCAAGTGATGACTCTCATTCTTCCGTGGTGTAGCTGCAAATCCACCCACTATGCTGGGGGGCTGGTTGCTTTTTACTGCACTGAGGGCTGTTCTTCCGGCAGTGGGCGACCTGAGATGGGGACTTAAGATGGGGTGGCTGGGTCTACAGGAGACACTACCATTTGGTCTGATTATGGTTTGATTTGCAGGTGTCATCAATAAACAGAGTTCTTCGCAACCTGGCTAGCGAAAAGCAACAGATGGGCGCAGACGGCATGTATGATAAACTAAGGATGTTGAACGGGCAGACCGGAAGCTGGGGCACCCGCCCTGGTTGGTATCCGGGGACGTCTGTGCCAGGACAACCTACGCAAGGTAAAAGCCATTCTTCCAACCCTCCCTACACAGCCCTCACCCACCTTCATGTCCCCACGACTTTTCCTCCTTAGGGTGTCTGTGCTTGGGGACTGTCCTGGGGGAGAATGCACTCACAATGGCATCTGTGGCATGTCTGTGTAGCCTGGGTGCGTGAGGGCTGTGGATGTAGAGAGTGCTGTGGACGTGGCTGGTGCCTGTGTGTCTGTCTGCGGGCCAGAGGAGTGCCCTATTCAGATTTGCCATTAAAATGCAGAGAGCCCCCTTGCTGTAGAAGTGTGACAAGTTAACACACTGACAGACTGCGAGGTAAACATCATGGTATCGTTTTGCTTTTTACTGTAATTGACGTATTACGTGACTGCCAGTAGGTGCGTGTGAGGGTGTGCAGCGTGCAGGACCAGTTGAGGATGGGCTTGGACGTGCAGGTCTCTCAAGGAGACCCCAGGACCCTTGCTCCTCCCTCCCTCACCCCTGGAGTTCTAGTTCTTGCTCTCTGTGGGTGGTGACTGCCTGGAAGTGGTGGGCTGAGGATACCAGGAACCTGGAGTACCCCAGGATGTGCGAGAAGGGATGGAGGTGGAGGGGCTGGCGGGGTGCGGACCTACTCCCTACGCGTACACCGAGGTAGCTTGATCACAAATAGGAAACAGTTTCCCCGAAGATTAATCGGTACTTGTTGTCCTCCTGACAAGGAGATAATATGTGGGATAATGGGTCTGGCGTCTCACTCCCCGAGCACAGCAGCGGAGCCTGGGGGCTGTAGGGCAGCGACCGGGCATCGGCGCGCTCTCGGACCGGCTCCGGGTGCCTGGCGCCTTAGCGGAGCTGGCCTAGGGAAGGGAAATCGGTAACAGTATGCGAAATATCTGGTACAAAGGATGCTTCTGTCACTCGCAAGAATTTGTTATGGGAACAATCCTGTCGCTCTGTAATTGCTCATTAGAGAACGTTTTGTTTCTCATTAAGGCGGCATGAATAAGCGTCTAGTTGAAGGAGACAGCTGTAGAAATGTTCCACAAGAGACCTCTGGACACGATTCGGCACCAATTGCCAATTAGACATGTCAGTTTTAAGAGCAGGAAACAATATAGGACGGACACTGGGAAGATCGGGAGCAAAGCGCTCGCTTCTCCTTCTCATTTCCCAGCGGCTGCCCTCGCCCTCGAGAAGGCCTCCTGACGCAGGGCCGGGCTTCCCCGGGTGAGCCGCCTGCGTGGCCTGAACCGCCTGAACCATGGCCTCTGTGAGCGCAGCAGCGCCTGAAGCTAGCAAGTGCCCTCTTGGAGGCAGCCAAGGGCACTGCCTGACCTCTGCACCCGCAGGGTCCCAACTGCACACTGGACACACCTGGGCGACTCTGGATTCGGATATCAGCTGTCCAGGGCCCACCCCTGCACCCCTAGCGATTCCATTTGAAGCCTTAGTTAGTGACTCCTCCCCACTACCAGGTGTGGGCCAACTTGGGCCAAGAAGACTTGAGGAGAGTGCTGGGCCGAGGACTGAGCCCGGGAGTCTGTGCAGGGCTCCCATGTGCTTGGGGCGCTAAGGACAGATACCCCCACCCACTGGGATTCCCCAGCAGGACAGACTCCGAGGGCTGCAGCTCTGGGGCAACCTTCATCCCTGGGAGGGCAAGGCGGGAAAGGTAGGCCCCACAGCCAGGGCCTGGAGGCCAAGGTCGGGCCAGGGGTGGTGCTAGTTCTGGAGCTTTTAATGTGTGTGGGCCTACTGGCTGGAGAGTTCCGGGTCATCAGCTGCCAACCTCGCAGGTTCCTTCCCCAAGTGCCCACCTCCACCCCTGCGGAGTGTGGAGGACCCAGTGCCAACTCCGTGTGGGGCTGTGCCAGTGAGGACTGGGCTGACGTGCTGGGGACTCCTCAGGCCTGTCGGAGCTAGGAGGGTCCCCCTTCCCCGCTGGCACCCTTTCCCGCCTAGAAGCTGGTCTTGGTTTTTAAAGAGTCCATTACTCCGAAAGCATAAGGCGAGGTTAGGTCTCAGAGGGAGACAAATATGGTTTCCATCTGATCCATGCCATGCGGCTGTGAATGCAATCGTGGCAAGGCGGCTGACAACAAGAGACAGCTCTATGCAGCCCGATTCTCCAGCGATTTGGTGGTTTTAGGGATCAGGAGGCACTTTCTTATCTCCCCCCTCCCCTGTAATACCCGGCCTCGGCCTCGGTAGGATTTAGCCAGTCTCCCTTTCAGCAGATGCTACAATGTTTTGATCCGCGCTCCAGAGCTGAAAAGGTGCCGCAACCGGGTTGCTATCTTTTCTTGCTTGTTTTCCGCCTCACTGATTAAGACACTAAGAAACCAAGGAATGATTTTATTTCCCAGCGTCTTCCCCACCCCCCTTCGCCTTCTTCCAGGAAACAAATCCCGTCCCAGCGTCAGATGGGCCTGGGGCTGGGATAATGGGCGGCGCTTTCACTGGCTTCTCCAGGATTAGGCTGTGAGGTGGACGCCCCATTGAAGCCCCTTCTCTGCGCTCCGAGGGGGCCCTTTTAAAGAAGATATCTCCATTGCCCACCACTTAGGTCTAGCGTGGGGAATGCCAGCCGGCTTCTAGTTTTATTCTGTTAAAAGCTGTGAGAGTGGAAGGTAACCCCCCATCTGTGAGACGCTTGTCCCGCCTGTTTGCTGACAGCTGCGACTTCCCAAGTTGCACAGGAACTTGCGAGTCAGTGGGCGCAGGGTACCTGAGGGCCTTTAAAGTCCACTCCTGTCTTTCTTTTGAAAGATTTAAAGGTCGAGTTCCTCCCTGGTGACTTTCCTCCCTCTAAAGGGCCGGTCTTCTGCCAGCACGGACCCTGGCTTGCCTTGGCGTGTGCGTGTGTGCGTGTGTGAGACACAGAACGACTGTATGTCCAGGCTTTAAAATTAGGGTGTCAGAGGAGCAAGTGAGACCAGACTGAGACCGGAGACCCGCAGGCTTCCCCAGGGGGCAGCAGCTTTGTTTCACTGGCAAGACCGTGCCAGGAAAGGGACTGGGGCGGGGACCTATGGGGAGCAGGACAGCATGCGCTCCTCAGTGTCCCCTTCCGCAAAGGCGGGGTGCGTGTGTGTGTGCGCATGCATGTGCATGTATATGTGCTCATGTGTGCGCATGCATGTGCTCGTATATATGTGCGTGCGCTTATATGTGCGTGTGCATGTGTGCGCACGTATCTGTGTATATGTGCGTGCATGTGTGTGTGCGTGTGTGGGTTTGTTTGTGTTCTCTGCACGCGGTGAGCAGCGGGCCTTTCCAGTTGGCCACAGAGTGTTGTTCCCAGTCCTCCTCATTCATGGAACCCAAAAATAAGCGGGAAGGCTTTTCATTTCCTTCCTCGAAAAGCACTTTGAAGAGACGCCCAGAAAGTTGTGCCCACACTCACGCGAGTCAGGCACTTGTGCCCTCGGCTCGCTCGGGCCTGCACAGGCAGCGCCAGGCGACCCCAGGCCCCAGCACAGCCCCGAGGTTGCTAGGTCTCTCGCCAGCTCACTTCTCCTTCAGGCCCCCCTGGTCCCAGCGGTCTGTCCCATCCTGTCCTGTCCTTCCTTCTCACACCTATGGGCCTGGCCCTTCCAGCCCTCCCTAGCCCAAACCCTGCCGGCCCTCACCGCCAGCCCAGGCCCCACTCCCCTTCCTTCTACCACTCCAGACCGGCCTCCTCCGCCCCCACAGGCACACCCGGGCCCCACCCTCCCTGCCCACCCCTGCCCTGGCCGCCACCCCTTGGTCCCCCCAGCCCAGCGCCCTAAATAGCGCAGGCGCCCGCTCTGGGGACAGTGATTAATGAGCGCGGAGCCGCGGGGTTAACACCCTTCCCTGAAAGTCTGTTGACTGGGCTGCTTGTAGCACAATGTGGCCGCCGCACGCCTCAAGAGAATCCTTTTGTTGTCCGCGCTCATTGTGGCCTCAAAATTCTGCCCAGGAAAGTTTGCCAACGCTCCTGCCCCAGGAGTTTAATAGTTTCCCTTACCCGGGGCTTTGTGCGGCTGAAAGGCCGGCAGGCTATTCAGGGCTGGTGGTCAGCTCAATAGATCGCCCAGGGCCCATATGGTGGCCAGTGCCGGCCGGGCCGCCTGCTTAAATGGGGGGAAAGTTGGGGTTTTAAAACATTTCAAAGTTCCTGAAAAGACCCCACTAGATCCTGTCACAATTCCCTTGCCGCTTTGAAGGCGCTGGCTATTGTGTCCTGGTTATAAATGATATTCCTGGCCCCGCCGTTCCCACCAGGGCGCTCCAGCCCCTCCCCCACAGCCGGCCACGTTCCTGGGGTGGGGAGGGGGCAGCCCCGGGGGTGTCCCTTGGGCGCTTCGGGACCCAGGACCTGGACGGGACCCAGCCTTCTGCCAGGTCCTTCCCTCCGACAAGACAGGCGAGTTGAGGGGAGAGAACCAGCCTGGGAGCTCCTTTGGCCTCCACCGGCCGGCAAACAATACAACTTTCCCCTGTTTAATGATAGAAATTACATTAAAAGTGGTGGAAATGCCCTAATTAAAAATGTACCACTTAAATGATATGCCAAGGACTCAGCTGCAGCATAGCACTCTAGCTAGTTAGTGAACCTGCTACTGTTTCTCTTTTAAAATTACACGTTAAAAATTTAAAAGAAATCTTACTTTTCTCTGGTGCAACACATTACAAAGAATGGACAGTCCTTTTATCTAAATATAAAATTCCATTTTCAGCAATTATAGCCTGTTCTTGGTGATGATATAATTACAGCCGTGCTCGTAATAGGTGTCAAGGCGAAGCGCACTCATACAATAGTTGAATAAAACTGCAGAACAATGCGAGCACTTCTAAATTCACAACCTTTAAAATGAAATTGACTGTGCAGAATTCAAATCAAAACTAGATAAATATTTTTTTAAAAAGATTACAAGCTTGGTTTGGTTTCTTAATAGCATTTTCTACAAACCTATCAACATCTAATTGATTAGATAGGAATCACTGATTATAGATCAGCTGAAATCTCGAACATCACTCTTCTATTTTCCCAACACAGCCATAGGTAAATACATTCCGGAGGGAAAGGGAACGGGGCGAGGTCCCAGGGCGGCAGGGTGGCTTATGAGAGATCCTTTCTGCTAGAGACTTCAGCGTTTGCTTTGTCATTCAACAAAATGCCACTTTGCATGTACCCTAAAGTCTCTGGATAGAAACAAAGAAAATGGTGGGCAGGTCATGGCTGGAGTCTTTCACTGAGAGGAGGCTGGCAGGTACGTGGGAGTGTGTGGTGAGGCTGTCAGAAGATTGTGCTCTTGGGGTTTGGTGTCGTACCAGGCCCCTTTCGAAGGCTCCAGTCCCCTGAATTTCTCCCACTGTCCTATTCTCTGGCTTCCAGATGGCTGCCAGCAGCAGGAAGGAGGGGGGGAGAACACCAACTCCATCAGCTCCAACGGGGAAGATTCCGACGAGGCTCAGATGCGACTTCAGCTGAAGCGGAAGCTGCAGAGAAATAGAACATCCTTTACCCAAGAGCAGATTGAAGCCCTGGAGAAAGGTGATGGAGTTTTTCAAAGTAGAGAAGCATAAATCAAAGCAAATGCCACATCTTCAGCAAAGGAGCTAAATTTAGCCAGGGCCCTTTGCATGGAAGGCTGAAAAGGTTTCTTTTTTCTTCTTCTTCTTCTTCTTTTTTTTTTTTCCTCTGGGCATCTTTTCAGTGTGTGTGTGTGTTTTCTTTCTTTTCATGTACCAGTATTCAAAGACGAAAAGTCTGACTTATAAAGGAAAAACGATGATTTGGCTATTTCAGGCCACAGAAGCGTCGTTGAATGTCATTCTAAAGAAAGCCCAACCTGGGTCTGGTGGGGAGGCGCTACCAAGTACAGTCAGTACTCGCTGCTGAAGCGTTTTCAAGGGACATGGTTGGGGGTGGCGGAAGTGTGGGGAGGCCGACTCCAGGCCTGGGTCAACACATTTTGTGTAATTCCAACACAACATAGAAAATCAACTTACTCTTTCAGAGTTTGAGAGAACCCATTATCCAGATGTGTTCGCTCGAGAAAGATTAGCAGCCAAAATAGATCTACCTGAAGCAAGAATACAGGTACCCGGGAAGCGGGTCATTGCATTTTGCGACTCACGCCATTTGCCTTCTCTAGAGATGAGGTGCCTGAGAGGAGAACCCTTTACGCTCATAAATCGCCACAGGCTCCTTCTGCCTAGTACTCAGCCCTCCTGGGGGCTGGGGGCCGGGCGGGGCGGGGTGTGGGGTGGGCTGGGCTGGAGGGAGGT
>NW_006159473.1:393423-407389 GCF_000334495.1 Tupaia belangeri chinensis | reverse complement strand
GGAGGTGTGGGCTGAGCTGTTTCCACCTGCTTTCCAGGTATGGTTTTCTAATCGAAGGGCCAAATGGAGAAGGGAGGAGAAGCTGCGGAACCAGCGGAGGCAGGCCAGCAACACGCCCAGCCACATCCCCATCAGCAGCAGCTTCAGCACCAGTGTCTACCAGCCCATCCCACAGCCCACCACCCCGGGTAACGGCAGCACAGGGCTCGCGATGGCGCCCCGTAAGCTGGCGCCGGCCCCGACCCCTCACCCTTACCCTCACCCTGACCCGCTCTTCTCTCCCCCTGCAGTTTCCTCCTTCACATCTGGCTCCATGCTGGGCCGAACGGACACGGCCCTCACCAACACCTACAGCGCTCTGCCCCCCATGCCCAGCTTCACCATGGCCAACAACCTGCCTATGCAAGTAAGCGGCCGGCCGGGGGAGGCGTGAGGGGCATGGGCCTGCAAGCCTCACCAGCTGTGGGTGACCCGGAAGCCTAACTTCCTGCAGTCAGTCTGAGCAGTCAGGTCTCAGCCAGGCCATGCAGTCTCCTAGCTGATGGATTGATTGACTTGTGCCCTTAAAATTAAAATCCGACCTGTCCAGTCAAGTGAGTCTGCCTTTTATCATAACGTGGACTTGGCAGTGCTGGTGGCGGTGGGGCCTGTTGGGCATCCAGGGAGACTTGCGCCACAGTAGAAACATGGCCAGCACGTTATGAGGCAGTAGGAGGTTCGTGTTGAAAAGTTGGGCTTGTGTGAATGTGTTCTAGGAGTGAATATATAATCCATGTATGTATGGAGAGTTGGGACATTAATTAGGGTATGTGAGATAAACTAGTTAGGAAGAAAGAAATGAGGGTTAGAGATGGGATTTAGCGGGCCGGCATGTAGCGAGGTGGTTACGGTACTAGATTCACATGGCTGACTTTGAGGGGTGAGTCCCTGACCTAATGGCTGAAAAACATGCTGGGTGTGTATGTGTCCTCTGTTCTGAGAGGGGAATGGAGGAGAAGGGACTGCGGTGTGGCCATGCCCCTGGGGGGGTGATCTCTCACTTTCCCTCTCACTGTCTCTCTAGCAAGCTTACACGCCCTATGGCAAAAATCAAGGGATTAAATAAATGGGGTTTATGTGCGCAGTAAGATCCACGCGCTAAATGGAAAAGCTAGCTTTCGCTGCACGACAGCAGGAGAGGGCTGGAGGGCATTTGCCGGAGGCTAGGTGTGTCTTCACTGAGTCCTAGGAAGAGCCGGTGGTGCGCCTAGCTGCCTGGCCTGCTTGGCGCTCTCCCTCGGTATAATAACCTGCTCGTGCTCGCAGTTCTGTCCCCAGTCCGATCGGCCCCCACACTGCCTGGCGCTGCACTAGGCTACCCCCCCACCCCCCGGGTGAGTGCGAGGCAGCTGGGGTGTACTTGGCCTTTCTTGCCGAAGGCTTCTTGATGGAGGTAACCTGTCTTCCGGCAGGCCTTCTCCAGGGCTTCCCCGGGGCTCCTGTTTGTGTACCGATGAGCCGTGTGAGCCCGGCCGGGTGAGCCCGGCTGGCGTGAGCTGTGCCGAAACTGTTCTGGGGTCACACACAGTGTTTACTCTCCCCGAATGTCTTTTGCCGAGTCTCAGATCCGAATAATAGCAAATGTTTCACAGTCTTCAGACCAGTGCAGACGCACCTAGACAAGCAGCTTCAGAATTATTCACGTTTATTTTCATTGCATCTGGGGATTATTGGCCACAGAGCGATTGATGCGAATTGGGGGATTAACAGCCCTTTACTTGGTGTTGCTAGAACTGCCTTGGCATTTTGCAGAAGTCAGGGTGCCTGAGGAAGTGATTGGAGGAATTGGAGACAAACGAGAGCTGAGATTCTGGCAGGCCCCCGAGGCCTGCTTGCCTCTTTGAACTTGATGCTGGCAGTCACCGTCTGACTTTAATAAGGCCACCGAGAGTCTCGTTCAGTTTTCGTTATTGTAGCAACATCCAGGTTTCCGTGAGGATCACAGAGTGTGTCTGAGACGATTAGAGGGGGGAGATGGCAGCTCCTGTTACGTGAGGGCTGTCACACAGACGTGGCGTGTGGGGTCAAGTGACTTGAAACTCTGACTTTTAAATTACACAAGTTAATTATATAATTCAGAAGTACGTGTATTTGGGGGCTGGACTGTGGTGTGGAGGTTGATCGCGACTCTCTGCGAGGCCGAGCCTCAGGAGGAGGTTCTGGATTCATGTGCCCACAAGCCGGGCTGGCTGAGGCTGGGGGCAGACCACGGCGTCTGGACCCTGTTGAGTCTCTCTCTCTCGCTCGCTCATGGAGAAATAAACGTGCGATCTTTTAGAAACTACATGCATTCATAAGGTATAGAGAAAATAAAAATGATCGATGATTTTCCCATTCAGGAAAACTTCCCTCTGACTGTTGGGTGGGTCCATCTGCTCACCCTATTGACCAGAATCAACCATTTTGCATGGGGAGGGGGTGAACTCTCTCTGAGAATGTGAATCTTGAGATAGTAAACATTTCCCCAGCTGTTTCTTCCTTTTTTGTTCTTTTGGAGAGATTTTTGCTATAGAGTGCGTGCACTCTCCAGAAAGACAGAGAGAGACAAAGAGACAGAGAGCGAGAAATCACCCTCCAGGGGGGATGGCCATACTGCAATCCCTTCTCCTCCATTCTCCTCTCAGGATCTTGGGCACGCACACACATGCACCTGGTGTGAGTTTAAGCCACCAGGTCCAGGACTTGAACCGCGGTCGGCTACATGGGAGTTCAGCGACATAGCCATTACGCTAACTGCTGCTCCCCCCCCATTTTTAAAATAGATTTATTTATTTAATTTCACTTGTTCCTATTATTTTTCAGTTTGACCAGAGAGAGAGAGAGAGAGAGAGAGAGAGAGAGAGAGAAAGAAGCAAGCTGCCAGGTCTGGGACTTAAACTATAGTCGACCATTCAGGAATCCAGCACTCTAACCACCACGCCACCTGTCAGCCCCTCTCCAGTTGTTTCTGACATTATACCTCTATTAATTCACCCCAAATTTGCTGTGCTGACAGAGATCCACCAGTTCTGTCCCAGCTCTGAGTATTTCTTTTGTAGCTAAGAGAAAGTGTTACCTCTTCACTCTACACCATTCTGAATGCTTAGCAGAGCACAATTTTGTGGGTAAAGCTCATTCTGGATTTGGGTGTGTTAGGATGGCATAGTGAATACCAAGACGGGGTTGGGCTACGTTTTCCCCTACTTCTAACCGCTTCACCTGATGCTCTGCCTCTTCAAAGAGACCCTCACCCACGAGTGTGGCTGTTGAAACTTCCCAGGCCCAGGAACCCGACCTTACAGGGTTCTTCCCCTGCGCTCTGCCCAGAGCCTGCGATGCAGGATTTGGGGAGGCAGAGCCCCCTGAGTGGATGGATGGATCCAGATTTGCAGGGAGAGGAGTTTTTGTTTGTTTGTTTGTTTGTTTGCTATACAGTGTGTGTGCTCACGAGAGAGAGAGAGAGAGAGAGAGAGAGAGAGAGAGAGAGAAAGAGTGAGGTATCATCCCCCAGGGGAATGGCCACACCACAATCCCTTCTCTTCCCGTCTCCTCTTGGGATTTTGGGCATACACAGCCCAATGTGATTTTTTTTTTTTTTTGAGAGATTTTCACTGTAGGGCGCGTGCGCTCGCCAGACAGACAGAGAGAGACATAGAGACAGAAAGCGAGAAATCACCCCCCAGGGGGGATTTTTTTTTCGCAATCCCTTCTCCTCCATTCTCCTCTCGGGATCTTGGGCACGCACGCACACGCGCCCGGTGTGAGTTTTAAGCCACCGGGTCCGGGACACGAACCGTGGTCGACTACGTGGGAGTCCAGCGACATAGCCATTACGCTAACTGCTGGCTCCCAGCCCAATGTGATTTTCAAGTCATTGGGTCTGGGACTTGAACGGTGAGGTTGGCCCTGTGGAATCCAGCACCTTAACCACACTACCTGCTGCCCCCAACCCCCAGGGGGTGTATTTTTATTTTTTTAAGAAACATTTTATTTAACTCTATTTTAATTTGACCAAAGAGAGAGAGAGAGGGAGAGGGAGAAAGTGAGAAAGCAAGCTGCCAGGTTTGGGACTCGAACAGTGGTTGGCCCTGTGGGATTCCAGCACCCTTAACCACCATGCCACCTGCCGACCCCAGGAGATGTGTTTTAATGGAGGTGCTCATGCTTCAGGTTTGGTAAAGACATTGGCAGAAGAAAAGGACAAAAGCAGACACACATCCCGTAGACTTGGGAGCAGTGGGGTGGGTCTAGCTGGCACTGACCCATCCGGATGCAGTCTGAGTGTGCCCTTTCAGGAGTTTGATCTGTAGATGACTTTAGCGGTGGCCGAACCAGGCCTGCTGGAGCCCCACTCTGAGCGTTCCCGTTACCGCGGAGTTCTGGTGCTTCACACTCAGGCGTCCGCATCGACTCCGCTGCGGGTGTGCTCCTGGGGACGGGCCCTGGGTGGCTGTGTCGTGTGCTCCTCTAACCAGTGTGCCTCTCCTGCAGCCCCCGGTCCCCAGCCAGACATCCTCCTACTCTTGCATGCTGCCCACCAGCCCTTCGGTGAACGGGCGGAGTTACGACACCTACACGCCCCCGCACATGCAGACCCACATGAACAGCCAGCCCATGGGCGCCTCGGGCACCGCCTCCACAGGTGAGGCGCCTCTGTGGCGTGGGGCCAGCCTGCGAGGCTCTCTTGCCCGGTGACCTCTCCACCCAGCGCTCGCAAACCTCCTGGCCTTGTCTCTGGGGGAAGCAGATTGCAAAGGGAAATTCAATTAAGCTAGTTAGTACCTTGACCTCATCCAGGAAAAACAAGTTGTTTTTTCTGGATTTGGTCACAGGGGCTGTGTGTGAGGATGAGGCCTGAGACTGTAAGTTTTCTGTGGACAGATCAATAGCGAAGCCCTACAGGGAGTGGGGAGTGTTGGGGGAGCGGGGACCACAGCTGCTGGGTGGGTGCCCTGGGGAGACTTCGGGCCCTCCTCGCTCCTCTGCGACTTCCCTGGTAACTGAGAAAGTGCATGAAGGTCTTCCAGAGATGGTGTATACCCGAACTTCCCAGCATACAACCAAATGGAGGGGTTTTTCCTTCTCTTTGGGGCCAGGGGGACTTGAGATTCAAGAGGTTGTATCAAGATGTCTAGTTTCTGAAGGTCCCACTGTTGCTTGTAACAGCTGGAATATTTTTACTGCAGTAAAAGAAGCTAGGGAGTAGCAGGGATTTCTTGTAGAAGCTTGTCACCCCCAGGCCTGAGTCTCAAAGGAAGTCTCTGCTACATCCATGGCTATTTCTGTCATCCCCTTCCAGGACTTATTTCTCCTGGCGTGTCGGTTCCAGTCCAAGTTCCCGGAAGTGAACCTGACATGTCTCAATATTGGCCAAGATTACAGTAAAAGGAAGGAAAAAAAAAAAAAAGCACAAGGAAACACCGTGTTAATCCAGTCAGTGACTCTGGACACGACAGTTGGGCGTTCAGCAAAGGCAGGAAACTGGCTGTTCAGCGCGTCCGTTCTGCAGCCACGTCCCGTAGCGGACCACTGGGGACGGACTCGCGAGGACCTTTGCATAAGAAGGCACCTATCAGTCGGAACAAATCTTCATTTTGGTATCCAAACTTTTATTCATTTCGGTGTATTATTTGTAAATGGGCATTTGTATGTTATAATGGGAAAAAAGAACAACGTACACGGATGGATGTGTGATCTCTGTTGATCATGACGTTGTTTAAAAACAAAGGAAACCATGATCGACAAACTCTGCCACGAACGAAGAGTTTTATCAAGCTATATCGAGTACTTCTACCCACCTGTTCATAGTTTATGGACCGATGTTCCAAGTTTGTATCATTCCTTTGCATATTATTAAACCTGGAACCACATGCACTAGATTTATGTCAGAAATATCTGTGGGTTTTCCAAAGGTTGTTAACAGATGAAGTTTATGTGCAAAAAAGGGTAAGATATAAATTCAAGGAAGAAAAAGTTGATAGCGAAAAGGTAGAGTGTGTCTTCGATATAATCCGGTTTGTTTTCTGTCAAAATGTAAGTATTTGTCTTCCCTAGAAATCCTCAGAATGATTTCTATAATAAAGTTAATTTCATTTATATTTGACAAGAATACTCTATAGATGTTTTATACACATTTCCATGCAATCACATGCGTTCCTTTTTGGCAGCGGAAGTTAATTGTTCTTAGATGTAGTTGTGTGTTACTGTTCACAGTCCAATCATTTTGTGCATCTAGAATTCATTCCTAATCAATTAAAAGTGCTTGCAAGAGTTTTAAACTTAAGTGTTTTGAAGTTGTTCACAACTACATATCAAAATTAACCATTGTTGATTGTAAAAACCATGCCAAAGCCTTTGTATTTCCTTTATTATACTATTTTCTTTTTAACCTTATAGTGTGGTGTTACAAGTTTTGTTTCCATGTTAGAGTGACGCTCTAAACCAGCGGTTACTTTCATACACACTCAATTTTACATTCTGATGTTCCTTAAAGAAATAATTTTCAATGAGAAACGTGGCAGGGAAAAAAATCCCACTTCCAGCAGTGTGTAGCGCGGTGCCCACTTACACCCACAACACGTGGACAAAAGGGTAACATTTCCCAGTTAGCCATTTAATTCAAAAGCTCAAAGTCTAGAAATAATTTAAAAATGCAACAAGCTATTAACCAGGGATTGTGCTTTGAATCCGGGCTGGCGTTTTCCATCTGGGCAGACCTCCACTGTCGGCCTGTTTCAACAATGATTTCACTGAAGTAGATTCTTCAACAAGACTCTCTGAAAGCTGCCTCTCTCCAATAGGCCTTCTCCCGTCTGTCTCCCTCCCCTTAGCACAAGAGGCATCGCTGCTGCGTTGGCCCACTACAGCTGTCCCCATTCGAGCCCTGCTTTCTGCGCCTTGTGGAGGGGTGGGGGTGGGGCGGGGGACGTTCATGTCAAGGAATAATGCGCACAGACACATCAACAGAAGACAACAAAGCGGACCGTGACTGGCCGGTGGGAATTAAAGGCCTTCCGTCATTGGCAGCTCAAGCCAAACATCCCCAAATCTGTGAAGCTGGGCCCGTTGTCGGCCAGTTAAAGTGGCGGCACGCCTGGCAGGAGTGCTCGAGCCCAAGCAAAGGATGGAAAAAAGGCTGTGTTGAGTCAGAAAGGCCTGAGACTGTGATTTCCGCCTGTTCCATGGGACACAGAAGTCAACGTAGATAAGTTTTCTTCTGCAAACTTCAGTAAAAGGGCTGGGGGTTCTGGCAGTCTGGATTAAAATGCACATGTGGAAACCTCTGGACACAAAGACACACCTCCACTAAGTTGTACTAATTTTTTTTTTTTTTTAATTCCCAAAGGCAAATGATTAGAAATATAGCAACTGCAGAGTTTAAACAAAACCTAGTTCGACACCGGTTCCAAGTTAAGGGATTGCTGTGAGCAGGTCGTTGAGACTCGCCGTGCTGCATGCCGGGGCCTCATCATTGAGTTCTACCAGGGCTGCTGCACCTTCGTGACACCTTCCCAAGGTGACGCAGCATGTGCGGGTGCGTGTCGTTCCCTCTGTGTCACCTGCACTGCATGCGGGCACACTTCTGCAGCGGGTGCACGCACACACGTGCCGTCGGTACGACTGCTCCGCAGACATCGCCACCTCCTTTCACAGCCTGCATTCCTGAGGGACGTGTGCTGAGGACCCCAGCTGAGAGGGCTCTGGGGGGTGCGTGTGGCAGCTGCTGGCTGGCTCTTCTGGCCTGTAAAAAGGGACCGTTTCCAGCTGGTTGTGATTTGGGCCAGGGTCAGGCAGCCAGTCCTGGGCCAGAGCTGTTGTGCAGGGAGCGCGGGAAGAACTGGGTGTGGCACGCGGGGTGCGAGAGTGGGGGTGGAAGAGGCTGCGTTGACAGAGCACGAGGTCTGCCTGTGTGCACTTGGGCACGTACATGAGTCCTCCGAGGGTCATGGTCGCCAGGGCATGGTGGCGTGGCCTGGTTCATCTGAAGAAGAGGCTGCTGAGCTGCAGAAGCCCTGTGGTCCAGCAGGCCTGGAATGGCTGCCGCCTTCGGCCCACACCCGGGGAGGTGAGCTGTCCTGCATGGCCTCAGGCACTCTCAGGCCGCCTGCCGGCAGAGCTGGAGAGCTGGCCTCTCGCTCGCTCTTGCTGAACTCATTTACTTTTTGTTTCCTTGCTGATCAGTGTGTTTATTAGTTACCGAAGGGCACCCACAGTGCGTAGGGGTGCCGTCTAGGACGGAGGCTGTGGTGCTCAGACAGCCTAGACTCGCTCTCCGGGGTGCCTGTGGTGGGGAGCCAGGGCACTATCAGACCCAAATGTCTGGCTTATGAACTTTCAAATTACTCTGAGTGAGAGATGCTTTTACTGCAATGAATTTCCAGAATATTTCTCCCCTGAAACTGAGCCTCCTAACTCTTGAATGGTAAACAGCTAACTTCTAAATATGGCTCACAAGACCATTTCTTACCATCAAAAAAATTATAACTAGGCTTTCTACAATTAATTCATAGACTAGTAAGATTCAGCTTTGTTCTAGACTGTCATCTTAGGGTGGTGTCTACACTTTTCTGTATTTCTTTTTGCTCTGAGTCTTAATATTAACAAGCTTTTTTTAAAGAAAAAGTCTCTTCTATGTTTGTCTAAACACAAATTCTTTTCTCACAAACAAACTTCATCTTTATACATATTTTACATATATGTGTGTGTGTGTATGTGTGTGTATATATATATATATATATATATATATATATTTAACCTCAGTTCTGAATAACTTAATTCAGTTTTTAAGTCTGAAGTGTAAGTATTTAGGGCTAGAACTTCTTCGTGTTCATGTTGGTGAGGGTGACTGTCGGTGGACAGCAGTGACAGCGGTCTTAGAACGTCTGAAATGGTTTACCCAAATGAGCAGAGTCCCCACTCCACTCTGGTTGTGTGGATGAGCATGCACATGCAAGCACACGCATGTGTGTCTTCTTGGCTAACGTTAAATGGTAGGAAACTGATGGCAGAGTGCCGCTTCCCTTTGAAGTAGTTTTATTTTGCCTGGCGTTGGTGTCCGAAGATCCTGGAGGTGGAGATAAATACATACGCAGAATCGAGGAAGGCCGAAGCGAGCGTCGTTGGAACGACTAGTGTGAAATGCACGTCTTAGGACCTGGGCCTGGGAGGACAGCAGGATGCAAATATGGAGCTCCCAGGAGAGGAGGGCAAACCTCGTGTGAGACAGGAACCCCACCCTGGGTTTTGAGAGTCATAGATCAGGGACATTTAAGAGATAAGCAGACCCTTCAGATACTGTGTTTGGTGTTGCTTTTGAGTATCTGTATCTTTGAGTCCAACTGATAATTAAAAAAAAACCTGTTAAGAGAGTGTATATTTCACACTGTATCAAAATGGTGTCTATCCCTACCTTGGTAGTTCTACTGAAGACCAGTATTTTTATGTAGTAAGTTGTTAGCTAATGGGTGACAAATAATGCTTCCAGAAGGAAGAAGGACATATTTTTAAACTCTTTTTTTAAAAGAATTATTTTATTTAACTTTATTTATTTACTTACTTATTTTAATTTTGACCAGAGAGGTACAGAAAGAGAGAGAGAGAGAGAAAGAGAGAGAGAGAGCGAGCAAGCTGCCAAGTCCGAGACTTGAACCGCAGTCGGCCATGTGGGAGTCCAGCGCCCTTAACCACCATTCCACTTGCTGGCCCCAGAAAAACACATTTTTAAAGTGGGTTTTTAATCAGAGGAGACCAAAAATATATATCTCTCTCCTGTGGCTTATTTTTACAAAGCCTGCCCAGTGAACCAGAAACACAAAACGCTTAGGTCTGATTTTCTGGGAACGTCAGGTACTCTTACTGTTTAAAATACACTTTTTCTGAGTTTGCAAAGTTTCTTTTTTATTCAAAATAAGATTTCAAATGTGCACATTCAATTTTCATAGTATTTATCTACTCAAAAGCACCTACTAACTAGTAACTGGCTCTCGATTTCGTGGACAGGGGAGCCAGGGGGTAGTCAGTGACCTCCTGAGGGTGTGACAAGAGCTCACACCTGACAGCCTCCTGTCTCCTGTCCAGGCAGAGGTTTCGTGACTGCCCCCGGTGTGTTTGTAGGAAGTGAATCCCAACACGGTAAGAAAACGGCTAGCGGCGTTAACTCAATACCTGCTTGGAGTGCGCATCTGAATCGGTTCAGGCGGCTCGTGCAGCCCTGAGAGGCCAGCCAGGCTCTGTGGGCACCTGCACGTGTGGTTATTAACTGTGGGTGCCATCGAGCTTTTTGAAGTTGCTTTAAATCTTAAAAGCACCTTTGCTTAATATAAAAGCCCTTTAATTTTAACTGACAGATCAATTCTGAAACTTTATTTTGAAAAGAAAATGGGGAAGAATTTGTGTCTTTAGAATTAAAAGAAACGAAAAAAATAAACCAGACGTTCTAAAAAAAATAGAAGGAGAAACCTGATTTTCAGTGCTAATGAAATAGCGGGTGACAAAATAGTTGTCTTTTTGATTTTGATCACAAAAAATAAACTGGTGGTGACAGGATATGATGGAGAGATTTGACATCCTGGCAAATCACTGTCATTGATTCAATTATTCTAATTCTGAATAAAAGCTGTATACAGTATGTGTTTATGCTACAGTGGTTTTTTTTTTTAAAGTGACTGACGTTCATCATATTGCTTAGACAGTTATATATATATATATTTAACCTCAGTTCTGAATAACTTAATTCAGTTTTTAAGTCTGAAGTGTAAGTATTTAGGGCTAGAACTTCTTCGTGTTCATGTTGGTGAGGGTGACTGTCGGTGGACAGCAGTGACAGCGGTCTTAGAACGTCTGAAATGGTTTACCCAAATGAGCAGAGTCCCCACTCCACTCTGGTTGTGTGGATGAGCATGCACATGCAAGCACACGCATGTGTGTCTTCTTGGCTAACGTTAAATGGTAGGAAACTGATGGCAGAGTGCCGCTTCCCTTTGAAGTAGTTTTATTTTGCCTGGCGTTGGTGTCCGAAGATCCTGGAGGTGGAGATAAATACATACGCAGAATCGAGGAAGGCCGAAGCGAGCGTCGTTGGAACGACTAGTGTGAAATGCACGTCTTAGGACCTGGGCCTGGGAGGACAGCAGGATGCAAATATGGAGCTCCCAGGAGAGGAGGGCAAACCTCGTGTGAGACAGGAACCCCACCCTGGGTTTTGAGAGTCATAGATCAGGGACATTTAAGAGATAAGCAGACCCTTCAGATACTGTGTTTGGTGTTGCTTTTGAGTATCTGTATCTTTGAGTCCAACTGATAATTAAAAAAAAACCTGTTAAGAGAGTGTATATTTCACACTGTATCAAAATGGTGTCTATCCCTACCTTGGTAGTTCTACTGAAGACCAGTATTTTTATGTAGTAAGTTGTTAGCTAATGGGTGACAAATAATGCTTCCAGAAGGAAGAAGGACATATTTTTAAACTCTTTTTTTAAAAGAATTATTTTATTTAACTTTATTTATTTACTTACTTATTTTAATTTTGACCAGAGAGGTACAGAAAGAGAGAGAGAGAGAGAAAGAGAGAGAGAGAGCGAGCAAGCTGCCAAGTCCGAGACTTGAACCGCAGTCGGCCATGTGGGAGTCCAGCGCCCTTAACCACCATTCCACTTGCTGGCCCCAGAAAAACACATTTTTAAAGTGGGTTTTTAATCAGAGGAGACCAAAAATATATATCTCTCTCCTGTGGCTTATTTTTACAAAGCCTGCCCAGTGAACCAGAAACACAAAACGCTTAGGTCTGATTTTCTGGGAACGTCAGGTACTCTTACTGTTTAAAATACACTTTTTCTGAGTTTGCAAAGTTTCTTTTTTATTCAAAATAAGATTTCAAATGTGCACATTCAATTTTCATAGTATTTATCTACTCAAAAGCACCTACTAACTAGTAACTGGCTCTCGATTTCGTGGACAGGGGAGCCAGGGGGTAGTCAGTGACCTCCTGAGGGTGTGACAAGAGCTCACACCTGACAGCCTCCTGTCTCCTGTCCAGGCAGAGGTTTCGTGACTGCCCCCGGTGTGTTTGTAGGAAGTGAATCCCAACACGGTAAGAAAACGGCTAGCGGCGTTAACTCAATACCTGCTTGGAGTGCGCATCTGAATCGGTTCAGGCGGCTCGTGCAGCCCTGAGAGGCCAGCCAGGCTCTGTGGGCACCTGCACGTGTGGTTATTAACTGTGGGTGCCATCGAGCTTTTTGAAGTTGCTTTAAATCTTAAAAGCACCTTTGCTTAATATAAAAGCCCTTTAATTTTAACTGACAGATCAATTCTGAAACTTTATTTTGAAAAGAAAATGGGGAAGAATTTGTGTCTTTAGAATTAAAAGAAACGAAAAAAATAAACCAGACGTTCTAAAAAAAATAGAAGGAGAAACCTGATTTTCAGTGCTAATGAAATAGCGGGTGACAAAATAGTTGTCTTTTTGATTTTGATCACAAAAAATAAACTGGTGGTGACAGGATATGATGGAGAGATTTGACATCCTGGCAAATCACTGTCATTGATTCAATTATTCTAATTCTGAATAAAAGCTGTATACAGTATGTGTTTATGCTACAGTGGTTTTTTTTTTTAAAGTGACTGACGTTCATCATATTGCTTAGACAGTTTAAAAAACCTAGTCTTTGTTTTCTACAATGTTGTCAAGAACAAATAAAGTATAATTTGTGGTGTATTAAAAGCAAACTGCTTAAAAATGCTAGTTATAACTGCTTCAAAATATTCTACTATATTTGAAAATGGATTTTGGAAATTCAGTTTCTCCCAAAGGATGTTGAACACCTTTTTAAGAACTGAGACTTAATGGAAGTATGCAAGTTACTTTTTATCCAATATTTGTCAAAAACTTTGAGAAGAGGGAGCTGTGACTCAGAAGCTGGTGCTTACATGAAACCTGGTTCAATATGCAGCACACCTCAGAAGGCGGGCTTAGAACGTCTTCAGCTAATGTGGAATTACGTATCAACCGAAAGTTTACGTGATGCGATGGAAATCTGAGAGAGTTTCTATTCTCCCCCTTTGTCCCCGACTGTCCTGTAAAAATCTCGCATTAGCTTCAGTACCTGTCTTTTCCTGGTGCCCTAGCGGTCATGTGGCTGCCAGTCTGAATTTCAATCCTGAAGCATGTCTGTTGACATCATTTTATAGTGCTGACTTCGATGGTTTAGAATTGCTAGACGGAAGACTGGCAACGTCCTTTTCTACTCTATCACTCAAGTTCTTTAAATTTGTTAAGTGCTATGGCCGACTAACTGTCTTTAATGGAGTCCGAATCCTAAGATATTATTTGTCTTCACAAACGGAATAATAAGATACATAAATGCAAATTTATTTTATATATTTAGCAAACAAATTTGTCATTAAACAAAACCCCTTGGCATTTTTGTAGGCAAGAGGTTTTTTCAGAAATAAAGCAGAAGTGTTTTCAAACATAACCCTGTATTCTGCAACGTGTCACAGCTGCCCACGGTAACACGCTTCATGGTGCCCCTGGGGGCCTGAGCACGCGCACGCTTCTGACCTCTGGAAAGAACCTTGATTTTTTTTTTTTTGACATTTTGAGCATTTACTTGGAAATAAAGTGCTGTATTTTCTCTAAACATGTCATAACACAGACTTTTAAAATCAGAGTGTATCTGCGGTACTATTTCTGTCTAAGAAGTTGGTTAGAAAAAGAAGGCTGGCAGCCCCATTCTGCCACCCTGTTTTCTCACGGATTGCAGGGTCAAATCATTAAGGGAAATATTTACACACGCTATTAGCAGTCGTAATTAGAGTGTCAGATAATCCTGCGTGCGACGACTAAGGAGGGCCCCTAGAAGTCCAGGTGCTTCTTGCCTCTGGCCATCATGCCACAGCCTGGGCCCAGCAGCTTGGAGTCTGCCAGATCCGGTTTGCTTGAGCGGTT
>NW_006159473.1:388139-392818 GCF_000334495.1 Tupaia belangeri chinensis | reverse complement strand
CGGTTCACTGTGTCTGACAAGTCTGGAGGCAAATGTAGTCGCTATGGCAGATTCCAGGAGAAGGGAAAAGAGAAGGAAAAAAATGAATTTTGCTTTCGCTAGCATACTTCAGAATATAATATTATGCTCTATTGATCAGCATTTAGTCTTGCATATAAAATTCCTGCTAAAACAGTTCTTCAGATTGAAGCTCAGTAAAAGCACATCCTGCTCCCCCTGGATTTTACAGATTATGGCCAGGGTTGAAACTGCACCAGAACCTCGGCGGAGCATTTTCAGGATCAAACCTAAATGGATCACGATTTTTTTTCTTACTTAGGTAGAACTGAAAACATGCACACGCATAACAAAAAGCATAATGGAAACATATCTCGTGACTAATGGCAGGGGTTTTTGGGGGTGGGGAGGGGACGAAGACGGGCTTTGTTTTGTTTTTGCCAGGGCTGCAAAATGCTATTTTAAAATCAAAAGTAGCTTTTCAACAATTAAGGATTCCCACAAATGCTTGCTTCCTTTTGTCTGTAAATTGACCGGATGATTTCATTTCAAGGCTAAATTTCTCTAGTAAAAAAAAAAAAAAAAATACAAATCAAAGGGTAGGCATGGAGGGTGAGACTTGTTCAGACCTTCAGGTAAGTCAGCTTTGACATCAGTTATACATGGTTAGGGTTCTTGGGTCAGGTTTTCAAAAGTCTAGTGTGTGGGCTTCAAGATTATTATTTATTGGGAACCAGCAGTTAGCATAATGGCTATGTCACTGGATTCCCATGTAGTTGACCGCAGTTCGCGTCCCGGACCCGGTGGCTTAGAACTCACGCCGGGTGCGTGTGCATGCGTGCCCAAGATCCCGAGAGGAGAATGGAGGAGAAGGGATTGGGGCGTGGTCATCCCCCCTGGGGGGTGATTTCTCGCTTTCTGTCTCTATGTCTCTCTCTGTCTGTCTGGCGTGCGCACGCGCCCTATAGCGAAAACCTCTCAAAAAAAAAAAAGATTATTATTTATTATAGATTCAGAGCTCTGCTCTTTGAAAAGACATTTGAATTCCACTAATTTGAGCTCCATTACTAGACATGAACTCTAATTGCTCTTTGGAACTCTCCCGTGAACGCCAAGAGCTGGCACCTAGTAGGTGCTCAAAGAATATTTGTTCAATTAAAGAAAAAAAAAGTAAAGTGTGGCTTTGAACATCACCCGACCCAGTTGTTTTTATGAAGACACTGGCAGATATAAGCAGACCAGTAACTGATTATAATTATAGAAGTCACTATAACTAGGGAGAAATACTGGTATTTCAGAACTTTTCAGTTTTCAAAAGGATCTCATCACTGCTCCTGTCCTGAGTGGCTTTTTTTTTAAAAAATCAAACTGAGCATATCTGTTGTGGGAGGCGAAAGCGGGTGGGGGAGGCTACCAGGTAGGTGGGGTGGGGCTCCCACCACTGGCCAGCCAAAGCCTCCCACAGCCAAGGTGACCCATCGACCTCTCTCTTCAAACGGGGAAAAACAGATGAAAAGGGATAAGTTCAGGGTTTTGGTCGGAACACTGGCCCACAGCATATGTCCCAGCTAGCTTCTTTCCCGATGGAAGCTTTGTTTACTGTCACGTAAACACAAGCTGTGTATGCATGATCAAAATATTTTAGAAAGCTTAATATAATTTATGAAACAGTCTTCCTTGATTTCAGTTTGCCTGTATTTAGTTTTTTAAGACAAACATACCTAAGAAGTTTTCTGATAGATGCACACTCAACCACAAGGTCAGAAAGGTCAAGATCAAGCAAAGCTGTCATAATCGTATCGTCATAATTCATAGGCAACTGTCACATCAACACCCAGCCTGCCATTTATTAAGTCATTAAATGTTTCTTTTCTTTTCCTTCCTTCTTTTCTTTTTCTTTCTCTCTCTCTTTCTTTTTTTTTTTTTTGCCATAGGGCGGGCACCACCACGCCCTCTCTTTCGTTTTTTTTTGAGGGATTTTTGCTATAGGATACATACGCTTGCCGGAGAGACAGAGAGATAGACAGTGAGAAATCACTCCCCGGGGAGATGGCCACGCCGCAATCCCTTGTCCTCCAGTCTCCTCTCGGGACTTTGGGAACGCACACACACGTGCCTGGTGTGAGTTTTAAGCCACGGAGGTCTGGGACTCGAACCACATGGGAGTCTAGTGATGTAACCATTAACCATCTGCTGGTCCTAAAGGTTTTTTCTTGAATGATAGAAAAAAAGCCCAAGTAAAGGCTTTCTTGTATTAAATAATTCTTTACACTCCATTTGTTCCAGAAAAGATTTCAGGCAGAAGTGAGAGCACGAAGTCCAGGAATCCGTGAGGCAGATGCAGCTCCAAGTTCTGAGATTACAAACACCCCTGGAGTGTTAAGGCCGTCAGTGTCCATGGGGAAATAAGGAAGGAATGAGACTTTAATTATGTGTCTGACTGTACTGTTTATGATCTTGGCGCCAGTAGGTGGCGTGATGGTTAAAGGCGCTGGGTTCCCATGTGGCCGATCACGGGTAGAGTCCCAGACCTGGTGGCTTGCTTTCTCACTTTCCCTTTCTCTCTGTCTCTCTCTGGTCCAATTTTAAAAATTACTAAATAAAGAAATAATTCTTGAAAAAAAAAAAAAGATCTCGTGGTTATTGCTGATGAGAAAAGAAAATAAAACCAACTAGGGTACACGCATGATCCAAAGGTTGTCCGAAACTTAAATAAAGTCCTGGAGAAATGCGTGTGCTCTCGTGGGGGTATTTTGGGTTGGAATCTTACAGATGGCAGCAGAGCTGATTTGGTTGTTTATGGAATCTACCGAAATCAACAAATACTTGGACTCCTTTTATGAGCAAGGCATTCTTAAGGGAAACGCAAACCGAGCCCCTTCCACATTCCTGGTCCCTGAACTCTAGTAACAGGGTGAGAGGCTCACAGGTGACCCCAGGGCAGCACTCCGCGTATGCGCAGAAGATGGGCAGACAGAGCGCGGCCAGGAGCAAGAGAGGGGACCTGAGCTCGGTCTGAAGGGACGAGCTGAACCCTGACGTGTGGAATGGGGATTTGCTTGACAGTGGAACCAGTATGTTGTGAAGATTAAGGACGTCCGTGGTCGGGAGATCACGCCACCCTGGTATCTCAGGTGAGGAGGCGGCTGTGGTTCGTCCAGAGCTAGCACAGTACACTTGATTTCAGGAGCTTACCCACGTGCTTGCTGACCGGCTAAGCACTTCTCTTCCTCTGCTTCTCTAGGCAATGAGCGTGAGCCAGTTGGCTGAAAGCCCTTCAGAGCCCAAGTAGCTAAATGTGACGTGTGACATGCTTGGAAATCTTTCAGGCTGAATGGCTTTGAAGAAAAGTCAAATATCATTCGTGTGCAGTTTCTGAGCATGAAAGTGTTAGGTGACGTGAAGAACTGTCTCTAGCCAGTCTGCTCCGCTGCAGAGCCAGCTGCGTGCTCGGGTCCTCTGCACAAGCCCGAGGGTGGCTCTTGGAAATGCATGAATACATGTGTGATTATTGCCTGTTTTTTTTTTTTTTTTTTTTCTTGGTTGGCTCCTTAACGAGCTTCCTATGCAAGCTAAATTCTCAAGTTGGGGGTCTGATTTTCTTCCTGTCCGACTCCCCGTGCACCTGTCGGTGTGATGTGAAGCAGTGAGGAAGAACGGGAGCTCAGTTCCGGGCTTGCCTGGCAGGTCAGGGAATTTTCCCTTGAGGCTTCCAAAGCGCTTGCACATTCGACGTGCGAGGGTCCCGTGCTGCTCTACCCAGGTCTGTCTTCTGGAAGTGCAGCATGGGGGCCTCCCTTAGACTAAAAGTGCAAGGCCGTAGGGGACATAAACTTTTAGACACTGCAGTTTTACTGAGTAATGGTTTAAAAATATCATATTCTCAACCTTGTAAACCAAACTGACATATTCATCTTTCTTATATCTGGGGTTTTGAGGCAAGGGACTAAAGCAAGAATGTGTTACATATATGTATTTATATTTTTTTTGAGAGAGATTTTTGCTATAGGATGTGTGTTTGCCAGAAACAGGCAGAGAGACAGAAAGCAAGAAATCACCTCCCGGGGGGAGGGCCACACCCTAGTCCCCTCTTCTCCACTCTCCTCTTGAGATTCTGCACATGTGTCTAGCGTGAGTCTCAAGCTGCTAAGTCCAGGACTTGAACCATGACCAACCATGGCTCCAATGCTTTAAATATCATGCCGCCTGCTGGCCCTCATACATATGTTTTAAAATTTATCCATTTATTGAGAGAGAAGCACTTTCAACAGGGTCTCACACTGCCACCTGCCCCACCCAGCCTTCCAGGTAGCTAGGATCCTGGGCACATGTGCACACATGGCATGTACGGGTCGACCTGGGAACCAAACTCTGACCTCCTGTATGGCTTCCAGCACTGCAGAGCATTGTGCTACCCCGTGCCACTGGGACTGGGCCAGACCATCTTGGGCTGCGATTTTTCCCATTTGATTTTTCTGGGTCCTGGAGGAGGGGACCATGTGGCTGATGCAGGAGCTGGCGGCCTCTTCTTCCCAATGATGCCTGTTTAGCTGATAGTTTCTTCGTGGGCAAAGGGATCTGACAGAGGCCTGACAGCTCCCAAGGTGGCTGCACAAGCCTGGGGATTTGCAACCATCCCACTGGGTCAGCACGGCCCTCTTCCCCAAAACACGAGGGAAAGA
>NW_006159473.1:384572-388044 GCF_000334495.1 Tupaia belangeri chinensis | reverse complement strand
ATAGCAGGTGCTGCAGTGGGTGGGTGCTGAGCTCCCACACGGGCAGCTGCGGCTCGAGTTCTGGACCTGACAGCTTGTTTTCTCACGTTCTCTCTTTCTCTCTCTGGTCAGTGAGCATATTATACTGATAAATAAACTTAAAAAATAATTCTTTAAAGAAACAAAACAAAACAAAAAAACCCAAGTAGCAGAAGCAGCAGCCCCGCCCACTGCGCCTCTCCTCTTGGCCGGCTGAGCCACTGTCTGTATTTTGGCTCTTCTGAGTCCAAACTGAGCTGACCCTGCAGACAGAGGGCTGGATCTCCTGGCTCCATCGGTCCCCTCCTAATCCCCTTCCTCCCAGCTTGCCAGACCGTGCCCGGCACTCACGGTTCTCAGACCAGACAGAAGGGCAAGGTAATGACTGGAGATTACACCTGGACTTGAGGCAAACTGCAGGTAAATACCCATGAAAATAAATTTAATCAGTTTATATTTTTCATAATTTGCCAAGACCAACTACTAGGCACTGTTTGTTTTCTGAAAACAATGGCTGTGGTACATCTGAACCTCTAGGAGATGAAGAGAGATTGGTTTAAATCCTTTTTCAGGTGACTGCCATCTCCTGAGAAGTCAGTGCGTACTGCAGGATCGTGGAGCGAGCGCCGGCGTTTCGGAATAGGTACATGGCCCTGTGCTGCATGCTGGCCCTTACCAGACGGGGCCAGGGCTGTGGGCCTGCAGGCAGGGCATGGCAGGGTTTTCTTTTTTTCCAAAGAGAGATTTTTGTTATAAGGGCATGTGCACTCGTGAGAGAGATAAAGAGAGACAGAAAAGCGAGAAGTCATCCCCCAAGAGGGATGACCACGCTGCAATTCCTTCTCCTCCATTCTCCCCTTGGGATCTTGGGCATGCACACACATATGCCTGGCGTGAGTTTTAAGCCACTAGGTCCAGGACTTGAACCGCAGTCAACTATGTGGGAGTCCAGTGACATAATCATTATGCCACCCACTAGTCCTGAGGGCATGGAAATTTAATACCACACTCCCTCTCGGTGGGACCTAAGTCTCGGTGTCCTCGTCTACACAGGAAACAATTCTCCCTAGGCAAGACTCGTCAGGGCCGAATGAGATGCCTCCTGTTTGCAAACTATCAAGTACCCCACACTGATTTCTCAGTACCTCTTCTGGTTCCAAAAGGATTTGAGGTGGCTTATAAAAATACACATAGCAGGCCAGCCAGGTGGCGTGGCGGTTAAGGCGGCTGGATCCACCCAGCCAACTGCACAGTTTAGTCCCGGATCTGGTGGTTTGAAACACACTGGGCACATGTGTATGCGAGTGTGCCCAAAATCCTGAGAGGAGAATGGAGGAGAAGGGACTGTGGTGCGGGACCATGGGTGGGGACCGTGTTGTAGGACCGTGGTGCGGGACCGTGGTGCGGGACCATGGGCAGGACCGTGGTGCGGGACCGTGGGGCAGGACCGTGGGCAGGACCATGCTGTAGGACTGTGGGGCGGGACTGTGGGCGGGACCGTGGGGCGGGACCGTGGCTGGGACTGTAGTGTAGGACCGTGGGGTGGGACTGTGGTGTAGGACCATGGCTAGGACCGTGGGGCGGGACCGTGGCGTGGG
Source organism: Tupaia belangeri chinensis (assembly GCF_000334495.1). NCBI lineage: Eukaryota > Metazoa > Chordata > Mammalia > Scandentia > Tupaiidae > Tupaia > Tupaia belangeri. Next base: position 386,428 of record NW_006159473.1, on the reverse strand, counting down.
ACCGTGGTGTAGGACCATGGGGCCGGACCGTGGCTAGGACTGTGGTGTAGGACCATGGGGCGGGACTGTGGTGTACGACCGTGGTATAGGACTGTGGGGCTAGACCGTGGGGCGGGACTGTGGTGTAGGACCGTGGGGCGGGACCATGGCTAGGACTGTGGTGTAGGACCGTGGTGTAGGACTGTGGGGCTAGACCGTGGGGCGGGACTGTGGTGCAGGCATGAGGTGCGGTCGACCCCCCTGGGGAGTGCTTTCTCACTCTCCCCCTTTCCTCCTCTCCTATCCCCTGGCTGTCTCTCTCCCTCCATCTCCCCAGTGAGCGTGTACATCCTATGGTGAATTTACAAGAAAGAAAGAGCGAGCAGTATGAAAAACTACAGCCCGGCCTTGGCCGGCAGCGGGCAGGCTGCGGAGCTGGAAGCCACTAGTTGACGGGGTTTGAGTGTCAGGCCCAGAGGGCTGAGACGCCGGTGTGTGCGCCAGGATCCCTGCCGGCTGGAGGGCTGGAGGGAGGGCGCTGCGGTGTGACCGAGGCCCGTGGACGGTGCCCCTTTGCACGTGTGCACTACACTCTAGCACCAATAACAAACATCTGGTATAACGAGAAGAAGTGAGTTTATTAGGGCAAGGAGACCGATCTGCCAATTAGGGAGCTCGCCATCGCCTGCCAGGCTGGCCTCTGGGTGTGAGCACCCCCACGCTCTCTGACGCTCCATAGAGAAATAGAAGGAAAAGTAGGATCACGGCTCCTACTTCTGCAATACAACTCCGAACAATCTCCCTTGCGCTCAGCGGGGCAAGTGAAACCCGCCTGGCAGGGGCCTGCCTTCCAGGGGTCGCAAACACACAGCGCAGAGCGAGGCGTCGGTCCGCCTTACTTAGAATCCAGTTTGCAAGTGTCTTCATTGCTGGCAAAGTAACCAATAAAGGAAACGAAGACCAAGCTTCGCCTCCTGAGTTTTGGAAGCATTTTCCTCCTTATGTAATGGGAAGGACACGGGAATTACAGGCTGGCCGCCCTGTTCCTGCCGGGCCTTCGCAGCGTGGCCTCCCCGCGTGGGCTTTGGGGGTTTCCGGGGCCATGCTCTGTTACCCATGCTCCATTATGTCATCTGCTGGTCCATCCTTGGAGTTTTTGTTTTGTTTTGAGAGATTTTTTTGCTATAGGATGCCAGTGCTCACCTGAGAGACAAAGAGACAGAAAGCGAGATATCACCCCCAGGGGGATGGTCATGTTCCAATTCCTTCTTCTCCCTTCTCTGGGGATTTTGGGTGAGCACAGGCCCCCAGAGTGAGTTTCAAACTTCCAGGTCTGGGACTTGAACTGAGGTCAGATGTATGGGAGTCCAGTGCCTTAAGCATTGTGCCACCTGCTGGTCGCTGGATCTTGGTTTTTGACCAAGGCCCTGCACGCCCGAAGCCGACTGCCCTGCTGGGAGCTGACGCTGAGGTTCCAAGCTTCCTTGGTCCATGCCTAAACGGAGAGCGTCCCGTCCTAGCACCGGGAGGGGGTGGACAGAGGCCTGCCGTCTCCAGTGTCAGGGCGTGGTATTATCTCTACCAGATTCCAGAGTATTGTTCTTTTTTAAATCAGTGTTATGCTATTATGCACTTCTATTTCTACGTTGTTACACTTGTGTTACTCCACAATCACTACATTATCACAATGTAATATTATATTGCAATTATTCTACATTTGTTAACATTTTGCAAGGCGGGAGGTGCATCTGCCTGATTTCGGTGACTTTATACTATTCTCATCTGGAAGAGCCAGGGGGACAAGGCCGGAATCCGTTCTGTTCTTTTCGCATTGGCAAATGCATATCCGGTAGTGGCTGAATATTTTGGGGACAAAT
>NW_006159473.1:376353-383490 GCF_000334495.1 Tupaia belangeri chinensis | reverse complement strand
TGCTGAATGTGGTCAGGGTTTAGGTTTACATTTTAATTTCTTTAGGTCCAATTCATCTGCAGGGTTTCAAATTAAGGCTATTTTCTTGACAGTTATAATCATACCATATCCTTTGAATTGAAAAAAAAATTCATTTGATTCTTCCAGTTGATTGGAAAGTGAGACACAATTTTGGGCTAGAACACTGCATATTGGCTGCCCACTGAAAATGCTCAGGTGTGCAATTATTGTGACTGTCAATTATAACGGACAATGTTGTCCTGCCTGGGGTTTGTGAAAAGGTGTGTCTCTGGCAGAGACCTCTAGCTGACTCCCCAGGTCTGTTCTGCTTCCAGCAAGTGAGAGAGTCTCTGAACAGCACGGGGCACAGGGCCTCCCAGGGAGGCTGTCTCTCCTCGCTGCCCTTGCCCATGGAGGGCCGAGTGGCTCAGTGCTGCTGCCACCGTACGTTTCAGTGACAGCTCTGCAGTGGTGGTGGGGGGTGCTGGCCATTTATCTTTCCTTAGTGTGGCTCTTAGACCTCGGTGATAGGGCCCTGTCCCGGGTACTGGTCCAGCCCTTTTTTGGCCATGCCATACCCCATGGGATGGGGATGACAGGGCTAAGGGAAGGTGATCAGGACCCTCAGAGGCAGAGCTCAGAGCTCAGAGCTGCGGAGGACGCAGCCTGCAGCCTCTCCTCAGCAGCCGGAGAGCCACTGCCCCATCTGCCCATGACCCTGTGGAGGACAAAGCCTGCCTTCCTGGCCAGCGGCTCCACCACCATCCCTGTCCCCATCCTGGGGAACTTTGGATCCTGGTGTGTGGGCTGCCTCTTGGCACTTCCAGGAGGAGCTCGGGCTACAGCCCCGGACCTTGCAGAGGACGGAGGACTGTGGTTGTTCGGGAGGTGCCAGCCTATAGCCCAGGTCTAGGCTGGTGAACTTGGTCATCTGGGCCCTCACCAGGCTGGAAACACCAGCATCCTGTGCGACTCCCAGAGACAGGCACCTTCCACGGGGGCTGTGTCCTAAGCCTGCGTTACACACCTGTGAGGAGGCTGGCTAGGCCAGCACTGGGGTCAGATGGCAGGGAGCCTGCGCTGGGTGCAGATTATAGGGAGCCCGCGTTGGGGTACAGACTGCAGGGAGCCTGCATTGGGGTGCAGACTGCAGGGAGCCCATTCTGGGGTGCAGAGCACAGGAAGCCTGTGTCAGGATGCAGCTGGGAGTGGACTGGACTGCGGTGCTGAGAGCTGCATGGCCAGCCATGTGCTCCGACCCAGGCCGGGTCCCCCTGCGAGCAGCCGGGCATGTCCATGCGTGCCCAGTCTCCGATGAGCTGGAGGGCAGGGGCAGGGGCAGGGAGCGGGTGAGGACACCCTGCTGAGGCCGCCATCTCTGCTCCCCACTTGTTTCTGTTGTCACGCACACATGCTCGCTCTCAAGAGTAACAATTAAAAAAAAAAAAAGGACTCCAAAATTGAAAGAGGCTTACTGGAAAATGGGAACCAGTCAGAAAGGACAGAGTCAGGGTGCCGCCTTCCGGCTCATCTGTCGTTTTAGATGGCTTTGAGGTAGTTCCTGGCAAGCTGAGATGGGGAGGGAGCCCAGGGCGCCAGAACACAAGACTAGAGCCTCAGGGCGGGGTGCCTGGCGGGCAGCGGGAGAGGCACTGGGCCCTTCCCAGCGGCACGCATGCCCTGGGCTGGCGAGGTCCGTTAGGTCTGGGTCACCCAGGCAAATGCACGGGGACCTGCTGCATCAGGCCTATGAGCAATAGCTTGGCTGTGTGATACCAGAAGGCGGACCAGCTGCTGTGGCAGTGGTGATGCACGGGCCGCAAGGCTGGACATCACCGTGGCTGACGTGGGTTCAGGTCCCAGGTCGCCCGAAAGCACAGCAGGTATGCAGGTACCAGGCTCCCGAGGAGCTGCAGGGCCGAAGAGGGCGGGCCCTGGCATGACACCACCCTCTCTCACGTGCACACACACGGTCTCCGGCACAGAGAGGCAGACTGAAGGTGGAGGGGGGCAGGAGCTGACTTCCCGGGTGGCAACTGCTGCCGTGGGTGCCATGGTCACCATGGCCACGCGGGCAAGCACTACTGTGGAGACAGCTCCCTGCATCCACAATGCAGCGTGCAGCAGCCTCCGGGGAGGTGGGCGGCAGGTGTGGGGCCGCGGCAAGACCAGTGCTTGAGTGTCAGTTGCTGCCTCGTGGGGGCCAGGCAGCGGTTGTGGGAGAGCAGCAGGCCTGGGGATCCCAAGACTGATCACAGAGGAGGGTACCTTCAGTGACGCTGCCATGGTGTCTCCGGGTCCCTCACCACCTCCCTGTGGTGGAGGCAGCAGCTACCCTGGAGGCAGCTCTGGTGGCAGTGTCCCCCAGCTGTCCCAAGCATCTCCCAACCCCAGTAAGGCCCCTTCATAGATTAGGTGGTAGCTGTTTCCTGCAATGGAGTCCTATGGTTCAAGTGCCAGACCTAGCAGCTTGAAAAATCACAGATAGGCAGATAAATAAATAGCGTGCGTATGGATATGTATGTACACACACGCACACACACTCTCACGCGCACAGTGGCTAAGGTAAGGCTGAAGCGCACCAGTCTCCCACAAACGCTCAGGAAGGGGCACAGGGCTCTGCTGGCAGCCAGAGGCACGGAAGCTCTCCAATTGGCCGCACCCTCGCTGTGCCCCTCCATACACCGCTGCCACTCTGTCGTCCCCGGGCTGCTCCAGCCCTGGCTACGAGTGCACGTTTCAGCGAGTGGGACCTGGGAAGATAGGGCCGTCCCTCACGTCGCAGATCACAGAGCAAGAACGCAGGTAAAGGACCACCTGATTATTACACGTCTAAATATTTCCAAGTCCCCAAGCCAGCACACCCTTGCGCGTGCGGTCTGCCTTCTCTCCCGAACACCTTCCTGTTTAGACGCACCCCGTGGCTGTGATCACTCCAGGCAGAACCGGAGGGAAGCGACTGGGAGCCCAACGTCTTGAGGGAGTTGTACTCCAAAGACACCATGACCCTGGTCAAAAGGCTGAAATTACTCAGTCCCTGAAGTGACCCGAGGCCCCAACCTGGTCCCCAGGCGGAGGCTGTGAGAACCGAGCACCCCGGTGGCCATTCTCTCCGGGCAGCTTCAGGCAGCCGGGGTGGCGATGGATGGGAAAGGCCTCCCCAAAGGCATGCAGGGGGGTTCCAGAGGGCAGGCTGGGTGGTGCACACCTGGCCGGGGGGTTCCGGCAGTTCCCGGCCCGTGGGTTCTTCCCTCCGCCCAGAGAGGGCAGGTGTGTGCATGTGCGAGTGAGAGTGAGAGGAAGGCTGCTCAGACATTTGGGCCTTGGGGGTGCGAACTGCAGCAGGGATGGATAATCACCCTCCGGTGGTTACTCTCCCTCCCCTGAGCAGCAGAACCCCGGAATGCAAGGCCGTTCCGAATCAAGAACTCAAGTCCAAGCTTGCCCTGCAGCGAGCTGGATCACGCGTGCACTGTGAGGCTGCACACCGAGCGCGTCTGGACAGAACTGAACTCAGGCCACCTGGCTCCAAAGTCTACCTGACAGTGAGCAAGACGGGCGTGGTCCCTGCGTCCGCGGAGCGACAGGGCAGCAGGGGTAGCACATGCTGTCGTGACCGGGCAGGGAGTCAGACACGTGGGGGTGCGCAGAGGACGAGCTGGTGACGGGACAGCAGTTGGGAGCTCGGCCGTCCCGGGAAGGCCTGCAGAGGGCACCTGGGACTGGCCCTCCTTTGAGACAGGGCTGTAAGACCTCGAGGGAGACGTTCTGGGCAAGGGGATCGTAGGGTAAAGCCCTGAGAGGAGAAGACGCCGCAGAGGTGACAGGCAGGAGCCAGCGTTTCTGGAGCCAGAACAAGCAAAGGGGTGACCACAGCAAGTCTGGCGTGGCAGGCGGCGTCTGCTCTCGCAGGGCTGACTTCGTCAGGGACGGGGCATCGAGGACGTGGTGCAGACCCATGTTGGCGAATACCAGGCTGCCTCTGCCCCCGATGGCGCACGTGCATGTTTGCAATGGCCCAAGCGAAGTCGCGGTGCACGGGCGGAACTTTTCCTAAAGCGGGTGCACACCAGTTGTTCGGGACTCTGGTTCCTCCTGACTCAGAAGAAACATTCTGGCTCCCAGGTGACCCCCAGGAGGAGCATGGTCCTCAGTCTGAGGCCTGGCCCACAGGCAGGGTCCAGGCTGGAGGCACTGGCCGCGTGGAATGCTCAGGAAGGAGGGGCTTCTTTTGCTTGCAGAAATGGGTTAATGAGTTTAATTTTCTTGAACTCAGGGTCTGAATCGATTGGACTACACAGCTCTAGGGGCACTGCTGTGCCTCAGTCCCAGGCTCCTGAGCCTTCTACATTTAAGACAGGAGAGTCATTCCTTCTCCCCCACGTCACCAGCAGCAGAGGCAAACTGCACTGTCCCCGGCAGCCCTGCTTACCATGGTGACTCTATCCACAACTACAGGCAGGGCTTCCTTCTCTTCTTTGATTTCTACTTTGCTTTTCTGGGTATATTTTATTCTCATAGATTTCCAACATGAGCAGGACCAAAAAAACCAACAAACAAAAAAACCCCAAAAACTTATCTAGGGAACTCATGGAATAACGGGGCTTTAGCTGCTCCCTAAGGTGGATAACACTGCCCGCCCCCATGCCCTGCCCCGCTGTGGTCAGCTCACGTACACCAGTGCCTGCACCTGCCCGGCTGCTCCCCACAGGTCACTGCCCCCTCACTGCAGGGCCCGCCTGTCTGCCCGTCCCCCCTGCTGCTGGGCGTCCGTTCCCCGTGTAGGCAGGACACAGGCGCCCCGGAGTGCGTGGGTCTGAATGAAGCTGCAGCCGCCCAAGCCCAGAGCGGCTAGAGATCCAGAGCCTGTCGCTGTGACTGTGGGCAGGCTGTTATTCTGACAGGCTCTTCAAGCCTGCTTCTTCCAGGAAGTCCTCAAGGAGCTCCCTCGGGGGCTTAAGAATACTAAGCTATTTTAGGAACATGCAACAGTTTTAGATCAGAGTTTTGGGCTTGAAAAACACTTCTTTTAGAAATAAATCTGAACTACTAATTAGATGAGAACTCTTTTTCACGTGCTTTCATTTTTCCTGCAAAGCATATGATAAGAAGACCACTCTGGCGGTAGCTAAATCAACCTCTCGGTTTCTGCCTGCGAGAGAATTCAAACGGAATTCATCGGAAGCCACTACTCGGTGAGCTACCAGCAGGGAAGTGCGCCCACGCACACCACAAGCCCGAGTCTGCTGGGACCCACTGAGGGATGGCAGAGGTCCGCCTGATAGGGCGTCTGGTACTGAGGACCTCTAAGACAGGAAAAGGCAGGAACCCGGACTCTGGAGGCCGGTGCTTACAGACTGCTTAGGTAGCCTGGTTATGGTCAGTCCCGGTCAGCCTTTGCCCGGTGCTGGGTGCGTCCCCCTTGGAACCTGGCCGGTGTCGGTTTGCGTCCACCACACTGTGCCGACGTGCGCTGTGCCCTGGCCGGACACGCACAGGGCCATGAGCACAATGGCCGTGTGTTCCCCTGCACAATGCCTGGAGCACAGGCCTGAGGGGGCTCTGCCAGGCCCAGCCTGGCCTGCCGCGCTGGTGGGAATGGCAACGCACACTGCTCCCCGCCAGCTTCGGGTTACTTGTGGGCCTGCTAGTTCCTGGGTATGAAGAAAGAATTTTTAATGGGGCCAAATGTAGGTGTTTACAAGGGGGGATTGTTTTTTATTAGGGCTGCCTTATGTTCAATAGCTGTATTTACTTTGCTGAGCTAGCCAGAGCTGGAAACCCCATTGCTAGGCAGCCCCGGGCCTCCGCGAAGCATCTCTGGGCATTCAGACTGAAGCATGAGCTGCCCCAAGGCAGGTTTCATTACAGCTGCTGTCCAGCTCCCCGGCCTGCCCACAGGCGCGCTGGGACAGGAGAGCTTGGTCACTCCGTGTCGACACACACTGCACGACGGGGACATGGCCATTAGAATGAGCACGTCTGAGGCTTGAGAGATAGGCACACTTGCAAGGATTTTTGAAGCAGGCTGACTTCCTGGAGTTTTTACCCTTACTTTACTTTGTTCTGCGCGCACGGACAAGCTCTCCTTTACTACAGGTGTTTGGCAAAGTCCACCTGGTATGGATGTGAATGAATAGAAAATAACACAAAAATTAATTTCTGTCTTATCTTTGCCAAACCGTTTCTACCTTTTCACTGGCTCAGTGAATATTGTGGGTTATGCCATTACTTTTGTCCTGTTGTGCTAACTTTCTTACAACGGCAGTGAGGTAGTTTGGTTTTGGCTTGACACAATGAAATGTGGCTTTCTCTCTACTGAGGTACACAGGCTCGGGATGCCAAAGCAGAGGTGCCTGCTGTGGTGGTGACCTCCTTCTCTTCTCATGACAGATGAGGGGTCGCTCTCTGGGGTGTGCGCGCTCCACTCGCTCCCCACTGAGACTAACAGGCAGTACCGAGCGGCGGGCCGGACGGGTGCTGTTTTGTGTGTGCGCTTTGCCTGTTTCCATATAAAGATGCAGAAGGACAGGGTCACCACGAATATTTTAAGATCTTTTACGTTTGTAGATTAATTGCTAAAATCTTGGTAAGATTTAGGAAAAAAACAAAAACTAAAAACAACACCCAAAAAGCAACCTCTTCAGTATCAGAGCCCTCTACAGAGAAATGACATCTTCCACGCTCTGACTCCTGCAGCACGCTACCTCTCCGACTGCCCCCACCCTCTCTCACTTAAAAGTTTATGGCAAGTTTACAAATGACACTGGTTTCCCAGTTGCCGGGTAGAGCTCTCCCCCTCCACAGACCTCCCTCCTCACCACTCTCAAAGGCACCGTGGTGAGCAGGCTGGGCAAAGGCCCTCTCCCTCCATGCCTGAGGGCAGGAACAGGGCTCCCGGGTACAGGGAGGACCTAACTCCGTGGAGCGAGGCTCGGCAGAAGTGACTCTGCAGGTAAGAGGCGAGCGGTGGTCCAGCGCCCTGGACGGAGCCTCGTTGTGAACGATGGGGTAAGTTAAAGAACGAAGCGAACACAGCGAGGACGAACGCGCTGATGGTCATGTTTGTGAGTACTCAGATACATGACTGTGCCTACTTCCCGTTTGTTGGCTTGGCTTAATTAAAATACATGTTTC
>NW_006159473.1:368853-371353 GCF_000334495.1 Tupaia belangeri chinensis | reverse complement strand
AATGTGGAATGCTGCAAAGAACCTTCTCCCCATGCAGAGTCTTTCTGCTTGAGTAAGTATGAGAAGCCTGGAGGATAAATGTTCCTCTCTTGTCTCAAGTAGTTGTCTTGCACCCACCGCCTCAGAGAAAAGAGACACAACTTGTTAGTCAACAGTAATTTTGAAGGGATGGAGAAGGATTAGAGGGGGAAAAAGCTAACATCTCATTTTCTTTCTCAATTGTGTATCTTTTTAAAAGCATAGTGAACTCATCTATCCTAAATATTTGCAACAAATCGAGCAACAGGAAAAGGTTTATATTTGGATATTTTTAAGGATGCATATTTTCAATGGCTACCCTTAAAGGACATTTGTTTTTTGTCACTTATGTGTTTTAACAGTGACATGTTCATTTTAAAGTGCTCATCTAATTAAAATGATATGCTTTCTCTTTGTTCATTATAGAGAATTGCATTTAAAGAAGCCAAATCTTGAGTAGAAAATAGTTTGCATCTGAGCTTACTTCTCTTTTGTTGCTGTTGATATTTAAAGTACATTTTTCTTCTGTTTTCTTTAGCAATGGTCCATAAATAGCTACGAGGAAACTGCTGATTTTTGTATTGAATACTTTTTGGTATGTAATCTTCCAAGTGTAAAGTCTGTATCAGGCTGAACTTTATTTATATTGCACAGTAGAAAAAAAAAACTTTTTATTTTAAAAGAATCCAGTAAGTATACTTATATCAAAGTATCTTTAGCACTAAACAGCAGTTCAAAAATTTTAACTCATGGGGAAAAAAAATAGAGCTTGCTAAACTATATAGCAAATTTACACATATTAAATTTACATTTCAGCGAAGACTCTCTTGTTCTTAAATCTTTAAAGTAAATGTACATATGATACTTGACTCTAAATAATGATAGCTAAATCTACTTGAAAATGAGTGTAAACCTACAGAAAGAAAATTAATTTGGCTATTGAAATGCAAAGCACAAGACTGAAATTATTCTGATTTAAACAGGGAAAGTGAAAAGATGCCTATTGTAAAAAGTATTATATTTTAATAAGTATTTCTGAAATCTAAAGGCTATTTTTAAAAATGGAGCCATTTACATTTCTTAAAGTCTCACTATAACTTAATTTTGAAGTTCTTTAAAGAGAAATGTAGATTATTTTAAGGTAATAAAAGATTTCCCTGGTCCTGTTTTTCAAGGATTTTAAGAAAAGCTCATTTATGTTCCCTTGGCTGTGAAGACAGGGGAGGTAGGGAAAAGTTAGCTTTTACTATTTTGTCTCCATCTCACTAACATTTTACGTCACTGTCAAATCATCGACTTGGTGTACGGAGTGCGCGTTTTCCTCGTGGTCTGGTTGCCTTTGTGTCTGGTTCAGATGTTAAAGGCTGTGCTACATGTCTTTGGACTGTGATAGTTTCAATCTGCTTACCACGGCCGCGGCAGGGCACTCCTGCTTAGCTTTGCAAGCCCTCCATGAACTGCGAGGATGGTCTGGTCCACCACCAGCGAAGTGAGATCTGTCGGGACTGCGCTCCATGGCTCCCTGACCCTTCTGGAGTTGCCACTTACTACTTAAATCTTAAACTTCATTTCTGTGCTTGACAGCAGAGCCATTGTCTTGCTTTCTCTGACTGGAAGGCTGGCAGTCTCCTCTGAGACCCATGCCAGCCGAGCTCTCTGGAGCAGCCAGTAGGAGTCACTTGGAGCAGATGGTCATCATCCTTCCCCACAGCCCGAATCCCCGGTCTGGGTGGCAAAGTCCCAAGACCACACCTACATACATGCCAACTGTCCTTATTTACGAAGACACTTCTCCTTATTCGTTTGGCTTAATAAATCACTTGTCCTACTCTCTTTCGGAACCACTCACTTCTGCCCTCACTTCAGCTTCCCTTGATAGATCTTCCTGTTCACATCTCTCCCCTCCATCCCTGCCCTTCTTGTTTCTGTTACTAGAATACATAATTCTGAATCCAGATATCTCCTTGCTTCACAGATATGCCTCTCTAACTACAGATTTTATATAGTTACTGGTGTACATGTAACAGCTTGGAATTTTATTTTAGTGATAAAGTCTATTAATTTTTACTTCTTCTACTTTCATTCCTCCCGCTTAAAACATTAAAACTGAATTTTGGGTATATCATTTGATCAAAAATAAATTTAAAAAATGAGTAAAATTAGTACACTAAGGAACATCTTACAGCCTTTTAGCTGACAAAATCTCTCTCAGAGTTGATACATAAACTTACAGGTAGAGCACATAGCTTAATTCCTAAAAAGACAAAAATTTCACAAAATACTTTTAAAAAGGACCAGCCAGTGACATAGTGGTTAGAGCAGCTGGATCCCACATGGCTAGCCACATGGTTCAAGAACTGGACCATGTGGCTTGAAAAACATCCCAGGTATATGTACATGTACACCCAACATCCCAAGAGGAGAGTGGAGAAGGGACTGCAGCGTGGTCATGCCCTCTGGGGGTGCTTTCTCAGGTCCCCTC
>NW_006159473.1:343509-368840 GCF_000334495.1 Tupaia belangeri chinensis | reverse complement strand
TCCCTTTCTTTGCCTCTCTCAGGCAAGTGCATATGCCCTATAGAAAAAAAAAAATGAAGCCACATAATTTCCTATTCTTGGGGATGTCCAGTGATTGGCAACATCTGAAGCTGACTTGTTTGAGAAGGGAAGTGAGTTATTAGTACACTCCATTTTATACCACAAAGTATTACATTAGATCATTCAAAAATATACATCATTCTGGCAAAAGGATGGCTGGGTTCTGCTATTTTAATCATAATGGAATCGAGTTCTTAAAAAGTTATCACAATTTACAGCTAACTTTCTCCTAGGATCATCTGGAAAATCTAAGCTACTCATGTAGGTACAGGGCTCCAGGTGGCTTTATTCCTGAAAAGTTTTATCTAAATGAAATTGTTATGAGATGAGAAATACCATCAAATTTATACTTAACTGGAATCTATTATGAATCTTATATCAAGGGAAAAGACATTCTGAAACATAAATATCTTTTCCTACAGTGTTTATAAATTCACATAAAAAAAAAAACACCTGCATACTTAAACTGCTGTATACCTCATGACTCGCCAAAGTGAATGATTAAAATGAAGTAGTGAACTAGAACACAACCCATGAAGCTGGGCTTAAACTGATTTACTTTCAAGGAAGGGAGATATCCTGAAAGGATTATGAAACTTACAGAGAAAAGGGAATAGGTCCCATCAGGCCCAGAATATCAGATGACGTTTAACGTGGTGACACCTATACGTATCCTTAGAGCTGCGTCACTTGGGACACGGGGCCGAAGAACAGAGCTCCGCTCAGTGTGGCATCACTGTTCCCGGTGTCTCTGTAGCCGGGCAGGCTTCTCTCTAGCACTGGGGAGGCTGGGAAGCATTTTGTGGTGAGCTAGGGCGATATAGACCAGGGGACTTCACGAAATTCGTGGAGAAAGAGAATTATATTATAGTGCCCCCAAAGTGGAAATTCACACATAGTTTTTTTCACAATATGCATTTTCCATGAACTTTCGTTAGACCCCCTCAGTCTCCCCCGAGGGCGGTGGTCTAAGGGCGTGTGTGTCCTTGCCTCTGGCAGTCACCCTCATCCGCCTCTCCAATGATGAGCATGGACACTGACGAATCCAGATGCAAGCTGGCGATTAGAAAACACCTCTGCTTCAGGAGAGGTGAGGCGAGCCCCAACAGAACCAGAGCGATAGGCTGCTCTGTATCTGCAGAGGTGTACGAGACGGTATTACACGTTAATGGAATTTTACATTTTTGGGAGCTTGGGGAAAAGAACATGAATTCTTATTTCACACACCTTTAAACATTTTTTTGTTTTTGTTTTTTGCTCTAAGGCATGTGCTCTTGCTGGAGAAGGAGAGAGGGTAAGTGAGAAGGCCGCCCCCCACCAAGGGGTGATGCTCACACTACAATCCCTTCTCCTCCATTCTCCTCTCAGAATTTTAGGCATGCATGCCCATACACTTGGAGTATTTTTTAAGTTGCCAGGTTGAGCCTTCAGTCTGCGAGGTCAGCCATGTGAGACCCAACCGCCTTAATTACCACCCACCAGCTGGCTCCCAGACACCTTTCATGACAAAGCCCCTTTTAAAGTGAAAGGATAGCCCCACTATGAATGAATGATGCTTATTTCTTACCCCCACAGGTAGTCCTAATGTGAATATAGCAGCTCCAGTCATTCAGAATAGCATCTATTATTGTTATTATTACAATTTGCCAGAGGGCACATGCTCTTGCCAGAGTCAGAGAGACGCAGAGAAAGGGAGAAAGAAAGCACCCCCGATGGGGCATGGCTATCCTGCAATTCCTTCTCCATTTCTCCACCCTGTCAGGATTCTGGGGGCACACACACGTGCACAGCGTGGTTTTCAAGCCACAGGGGCTAGGATCTGAACTCTGGTCGGCCAAGTGGGATCTCACTCCTTTAACCATGAGGTCACAAGGCTGGCCCTAGGACCCATTCTTTTTAAGCAGAGGGTTAATTGTAGGACTACACAGCAGATATTCCAGTACCTCGGAACAAAGGGAAGAACTAAACACTTAAAAAATTTTTGGCCAGCCTCAGTGGTGCAGAGGTAATACAATACCCTGCGATGCGCAAGCTACATGAGCAGGTCCCGGGTTCGCATCCTGGGGTTGCCTTGTCCATGCCAGGTGCGTGCGGTGCCTGCGACCCTGGCTGGCTGAAGCTGGGGACTGAACTGCTGCGCGAAGACCCCAGGGAGCATCTTTCTTCCTCTCTCTCTCTCTCTCTCGTGGAATAAATAAATAAACTTAATTCTTTAATTTTGCTTTTCTACTAGAAGGAAATATGTATGGGGAAGAATTTCTTGATTTGTAAAGGGAGAGGAATGATGCATCATGTGGGCAAAGCCGGCAAAAGTTTTCAGTGCTTTTTAAAAAAAAAAAAAGAATTATTTTATTTAACTTTCTTTATTATTATTTTCCAGTTTCATCCCAGAGAGACAGATAAAGAGAGAGAGGGAAAGTGAGAAAGAAAGCCACCAGGTCCAGGACTTGAACTGCAGTCGACCATGTGGGAGGCCAGTGTCTTTAACCACTATGCCACCTGCTGGCCCCTGGTGCTGTTTGTTTATAGGTACGAGAATGTGAGCTTAGTTCTCACCATGTATAGCTTTTTAAATAAATCATATTAAGCAGTATTATTAATTTTCATTGAACAGCATGTTGGATTAACGTAAGTCACGAGCATGTACCTAGAGTAAGAAGACAAGCAGATGTTACGTAATGTGACATGGGCTTGTTATTTCAGATCTTTAAATGCTATTGTGTTGTTAAAAAGTCCCACCCTCCTTGTCAACAACAAGGTTAACAACAGAATAAAAATTAAAGCTTAATCATTCTATCCACAACGCTTTAGCACGAAGTCAGGCCTTGCACAATATCTTGTGACATAGTCTACCTGACCGAACTTGTGCTGGGTAAAAAAATAAAACAGAAAAAGCCAAAGTAGAGAGCTTTCTAGGCCAACAACTTCCCTGGTCATAGGAGTTTAGTCTAGTTGAAACAGCAATGACCACTTACAAAACCTTGGATTTATGCTCCTACAAGTCTACCTGCTCGATTTCAACACTCATTAACTTCTTCACTGTACTGTAACTATATACCCCCGACAGACTCCACTGCTGGAATGGTAAAGAAGACAGGAGTGTGACCTACAAATTAAATTAGAGGCTGGGCAGGATGTCATCACAGGGTCTTGAAGAAGTTACCTACGGCTAGAAACTCGATCACGGATGGAGTTGTTAATGTGCTCTGAAATTATTGTAGAAGCTGAAATCAAGTTGTGTAACTCTAAGATGTGTTGAAGACTTCCAAATCTGCATTGTGCCATAGTTTGTCTTGGAATTAAACATAACGTTTATCAATGGCATTAAGTACAAAATCAGTGTCTTGAACTGTTTTAGAAACTTACAACGACTAGGAGGGGAAAACAGATAACCCTAGACTAACAACTCCAGGCAGTAAGTCAGACTTTGATTTCTTATCTAATGCCCAAGAAATGGTGACATCCAGCATGCACCCGGCAACAGGAGCTTTTCCCACATCTCTTTAAAACGGTGCACCCAACGTGCGCTTATGCAGAAGTAAATAACCTGCTGTCCCTCCACGTCCACCAGCCAGTCCCTACCAAGATGCTTCCCTCCCTGGAACCCAAGTCTGAGCAGCAGTGGGGCCCCATCTTGTATCCTGAGCCCCATCGGGCCGGACTTTCAATGGCATTCGAGTGGCACTTGGAAGTACCTCACCTCTGACGATGTGAGTGCGTGTGAGCGCACACGAGTGTTTGCAGCTACGGAAAGTGAGTGCTGAAGCGGGTGCTGAATACCCCAGAGCTTATTAGCCGGTGCCCCTCGGCACGTCCTGAGGAACCGCGGAAAGCAGAGGCATCTGCGAGGACGAGTGGGCTGAAGATGTGCGGCCACCGTGTGTAGGAGGGACATGGCCTGCCCGGCCGCCCAGCGACAGGCCGCTCGGCATGCCGGAGCCAGACAGCACGCTTGGCGTGGGGTGTGCACCGCGGCGTCTGGTGAGGCGAGCGCTAACTGTCGTCTTCCCCTTTCAGTGGCTTTGCACGTCCCTTCTTCCCCTCAGGAATGTTTTCCCACACCCGGGGTCACTTATCTAACCATTCCAGAGCTTTCCGTGCTGTGCTACAGCAAACGCGTACCAAGTGACGTCTCGGACATTATACATGAGGAAGAAGTAGGTAAAATAGGTCGCAGGCATATTTTGGATTCTTTGCATCCTTCAGATGGCATACGCTGTTTTAAAACAATTTTTTGTGTCAGTTCTAGAATTCACTAGAATTTTTTCAAACAATTGGAATCGACAAGTTGAAAGATGGTGACGAAGTTAAAAATGTAGACAGGATGTCGGATTCCCGACGGTGAAAACGGAATGAGCACTCCACCGCCTTGCTCCCATCAAGGCCGCCCTTCCTGGAACTGCCGGCCCGACCGCGGCCGCTCCCTGCCACCCCTGTTAGTGGCTAGCTATGCTTCCTCCATGTCAAAGGACACACAGAGAATCACGCCAAGTAAGTCCTAGAAATAAGCAAGAGCTTGAAATCAGAGATACAGACGGGAAGTTAGGGGAAAGTTCATTTCCTTAATATTTATGTGACATCAAAATGTCTCTCTTCTCTTTTCCTTATTTCCCCCTTTCCCGTCCTTTCTCGACAAACACCCACTAACAACCTACTACGTGTGAGGCACTGGCTCGCTGAGGTCCAGGAGTCCGCGTCCCCACGTGGAGGGGACAGCCGAGCCAGGGGAGGGAGGCTGTAACACGAGCCGCAAACGTGGCCCGACAATGGCGAGGTGGCCAGCTGGTCTGAGCCTAGTGCAGGCGCACAGTCAGCGACACGATGAGAAGTCGGGTTCTGAAGGCCACGGGAGTCAATGGCAGCTTCAGCATGGGCAGTGACAAGGTCTGCCCGCCTCACCTTCCCCAAGTTGCTGGAGAACAGGAATGAGCCGTGCCCAGATGCTAGGCTGGACTGGGAATTAAACCTGGGCTCCCCTGTGGCCCTGCCACACGTGGCCCTCTCGCGTGGCCCCAGCCCACCACGCAGAACGCTCAGCAGTGTGCAGCCTCCGGCCCAGTAGCCCTGGTGTCTTTTATTGGAAAATGGTGTTTAGACTGAGATCTGAAGTGTCACTGCTACAAGGGGTCACCACTTTGGGTCTAACAGAGTACTTTCAAACTCCGTTGGTCAGAGAAAGCCTGTCGGAGAGGTCGTCCACATGGAGACTTAAACGGAGATGAGGACCCAACCCAGGAGGAGCTTCCTGCAGAGAGCAGAAGGTGCAGCCCTGCAGAGCGCTTGGGCAGGCGGTGGCAGCGTGCAGCCAGGGGGCCGCAGCTCTGGGTGGCTGAGCAGAAGGTGCAGGGTGGGGCTCGGCAAGGAGGGCAAGGACAGCGAGGAACCAGGGCTCTTATTTGGATAGGAGCCACTGGCATGCCTGGCGCGGGCAGTCGCATCACTGGATTGACTCTGTGATGAGCACCACTCCGGTGGTGGATGACAGACAAGCCGGGGGGCTGTGCAGCAGCTCCTGTGACAGACCGTGGTGCAAGATGCCAGGGACTGGGGTCCCCAGGCTGTGGCAGCGGGGGTAGTGGGCAGTGGTCACTGGTGTGTGCACATTTCTGCAACACTGAGGAGCCTCAGACAACTCTGAGTGCAATGCTAACACCTGGTTGCCTCCCAGTACTTGGCCATGTTTGCTTCGGAATGCAACTAGTCAAGAGCTGTACACCAGTCCCTACCTCCCCAGGGGTAGGCACTGAAATGAATTTGACATCATTATTTTCTTGAATTGCCAGAATGAATGTGTGCTCAGGAGAGTGAGGGTGACAGAGAGACAGAGAGAGGGCGAAGAAGAAAGCACCCCACTGGGGCATGGTCTTGCTGCTATCCCTTCTCCATTTCTCTAGCTCATCAGGGTTTTTGGTGCGTGCGTGCGCACACACACGTTTTTCAAGCTTCCAGAGCTGGGAGCCTACTGGGGTTGGCCATAAGGGATCCAGCTCCCAGAGCCACTAGGTCCAGGGCCAGCACTGCCACTGCTCCATTCCTGTCTGCTCGGTTCTGTGTTTTCCAGACTGCCATGTTGTTGGAATCATATAACATGCAACCTTGCCAGACAGGCACCCATCACGTAGTAACGTGCATCTAAGTTCCCAGTGTCCTCACGGCTTGATAGCTCACTCATCTCTTTTTACTGCTGAATAGTATGTTATTTACTTACCTACTGAATGACTTCTTGGTTGTTTCCAAACTGTGTGTGGGTTTCTCTGTGAATGTGTTTCCAACTCAACTGGATGAACACCAAGGAGCGTGACTGCTGGTATGGTAACACTAGGTTTAGTTTTATAAGAAAGCACCACATTATCTTCCAAAGTGGCTTTTTCTGCATCCCCTTCAGCAAGAAGCAGGAGTTTGGGACCAGCAGTTGGTGTAATGGCTATGTCACTGAACTCCCATGTAGTCGACTGCGGTTCAAGTCCCAGACCTGGTGACTTAAAAACACCAGGCGTGTGTGTGTGCACGCCCAAGATCTCGAGAGGAGAATGGAGAAGGGATTGTGGTGTGACCATGCTCCCGTGGGGGGTGATTTCTTGCTTTCTGTCTCTATCTTTCTGGTGAGTGCATGTACCCTATAGCAAAAACCTCTCCAAAAAAACAGCAGCAGCAGGAGTTCCTGTGGCTCCACGCCTGCCAGCATCCGGTACTGCTCATGTTGTGGGCCTCGGCCATCCTGAGGTGTGCGGCATATCTGGCGGTGGTTCTGTTTGTCGCCCGGACGAATCGGCGTAGGCGCCGTCTCAGTGCCTGTTTGCCAGGAGCACATCTTCTGCGTTGAGGTGTCTGTTAGGGTCTCTAGCCTGTTTCTCCGTTCAGTCATTTGCTTTCCTATTGTTGAGTTTTAGGAGTCCTTTGTCTATTTTAGATCTCAGTCCTTTATCAGATAGGTGTTTTGCAACTATTATCTCCCACATTGTGACTTTTCTTTTCATTCTCTTCTTGACAGTATTTTTTTGTAGCTTAAAATGTTAATTTTAATAAAATACAGTTTATTCTTTCTTCCATGGATTGTAAAAAGCCATCACCAAACCCTAGGTCATTTGTAACAGATTTTCTCCTATCTTATCTCCAGGAGTTTTATCATTTTCTCTTGACATTTAGCCCCCTTTCTGTTTTGGGTTAGTTTTGTGAAGGATGCACAATCTGTGTGTAGACTTACTTATTTTGCTGGCACGTGGACGTCCCACTGCTCTGGATCATTTGTTGAAGACTGCCCTTTCCCCTCCTACTGCCTTCCTCCTTCGCCAAAGAGCAGTCCACTGTGTTTACATAAGTCTGTCTGGCCCAGTGTGCATGCACTGCTTACGGTGCACCAGGCACTTAACCTGGGCCAGGCCATTGACAACAATTCTTATTTAAAAAAAATTTATTTTATTCATTTATTTATTTATTATTATTTTTTCACACAAGTTTTGCCAGAGAAGGAGAGAGAGTGAGAGAGAGCTAGAGCGAGAGAGAGCGAGAGCGAGCAAACTGCCAGGTTCGGGACTCGAACTGTGGTTGGCCATGTGGGAATTCTAGTGCCTTAACCACCACACCATCTGCTGGTCCCTTAATAATCCTTTTACAGATGAGTACACATAGGCTAAGAAATACCAAGGTAACGTGACTGGGAAGCTGTTGGTCTGAAATCTTGAGTGGTGAGCCCGTGAGCAGTTGAGCTTGCAGACTCCTGGGGGCAGGTAGTCCTGTTACCTGACAGCAAGGGTAGACTGGCCTTGCCCTTTCCAGTTCTTGTAACACGCTTCTCCTCATTGTGGGGCAGGAGGGCATAATTAAAATGGTTAGCTTCCCCAGTAATCCTAGACAGACTCAGAGAGTAGAAATATTTCTAAAACTCAGCATTAAGAAAAATGTGTCCTCTTTTGGTGATTAGGCTTTGTCAGGATAGGAATTTCTCTTTCCTGCTCAGTTTCTTTAATAGAATACATTTTTAAAATTACTCAGATTTTCCAAAAAGTAGAGCTGGGAGAGGGCGAGTGGTTTATGGAGTTGGAGAGAAGATGGTAAGAAATCAGCTCGGAACCTGGGAGCGTGCTGGACCGAGTGCAGGGACCTGATGCCTGAGATAAATTAGGCCTTAAAAGAACGTCGGGCTTTGCTCTTGGCTAACACCAGGGCCAGCTTCACAAAGGGTGTCGGAGCCAATTTCTACCAACCGGTGTGTTAGAAAGGCCTCGTTTCAGATGCGCTCGCACTCCGAGCTGCAGGGTTAGGGCGTGTGCAGCGCCTATCTCTCTAAGCCCTAACACTCTCATACATGAGATAAAGCTGAGGGCTTAGTGACTTCCTTGGTTCTTAAACCTTCATGTGTGCACTTTCTGTGCAGAGTGATACCAGCAATGAAACAGTGAGTACCGGAGCTAAAGCGTCCCTTCTGAGGAGCTCTCCGAAAAAGCCGCACCCTCCACGCGTCTCTCAGTTACAGGCCTGTCTGTGTGAAGGCAGGAGGGGGGACCGTGCACACAGCTGAGCGTGGACCGGAGCTCAGATGGGCGATCACGGGACACGGACCACAGCCTCCGAGGAGACATGTAAGGGAGTCCTGTGCAAAACACGCCAAAAAGAACATAGTCTGGGAAGGAGAAGGCAGAAACGATACAGTTCTTGCTCTTTGAGGACTCTGGGGAGCTGCATAGAAAGGAGGAAATGTAAAAAAACAACTCAAAACAACACTTTTTCTGGAAGAAAACCTCCGCAGAAGTGAACTGAGCACCAGGACAAGGGCAACATGTCACATCCATCTAGGTCAGGCTGTACCTTCGGGCAAGACAACCAAGGACTCTGAAAACCTCTGACTGCAGCCCAGGTGGCCCGAGGGAAAGACCACTGTGACAGGGAGGAAAGAGACGCTTTTGAGTGAGAATAAGTTAACGTGTGCAAAAAAGAAAACAGCTGCTTTTCCTGGAGGCTTCAGTGTTCTGAAAAAACTCCAGAAGTTTCTCCAGAGTCTAAAAAAACCAGCACAACGGCTGTACATGGGGACTGGAACTCACAGGGCTGACCTTGACTTAACATCTGGCCCCGGTGGCTTTAAAAATGGGCTGGGCGTGTGTGCACGTGTGTCCCACGCCCTGACAGGATGGGGAAAGGAAGCCAAAGGGATCGTGGAGTGGCCATGCCTCATCAGGGTCTCCCTCTCTTTCTTTCTGGCTAGTGCATTTGCCCTCTGGCCATG
The DNA here is from genome assembly GCF_000334495.1 of Tupaia belangeri chinensis. Classification (NCBI taxonomy): domain Eukaryota; kingdom Metazoa; phylum Chordata; class Mammalia; order Scandentia; family Tupaiidae; genus Tupaia; species Tupaia belangeri. The sequence goes on along the minus strand of NW_006159473.1, from coordinate 359,557 downwards.
GAAATTACATGTCTACTTAGTTTTAGTTTCTAGTGACAGGAATTAATACAGGTTAATTTTTTTTAAAAGTATTTCTCCCTTCTTTTCTCACCTGTAATTCCTTTCTTCTTTTACCTGCACTCCCCAAAGGTGAAGATTGAATACATGGAAAAGCCTCCAGATTCCAATGATGGAATATAAATACAAATTAAATAATAGATGCTTTCAAGATCATTTGTTTGAATCAGAAATCACTGACAGAGTGATTTGGAATAGCAATGGTGGGGATACAGAGCAGGGATTTAGGTCCACGTTGTTGGAGCAAAGCCGAGATTGAGCATATCCACCTGTGGGGTGTGTGTAGTGGTAATCTTCCTCCATGTAAACTGCCATCAGCCAGTTTCCAGACCATCTACAGTTGGCATTCACACCCTTTTGCTTTTATTTATGTTTTTCTCTACCAGAAAGCTCGTCTTTCAATAGCCTTAAACTAATCGTGTAATTCCACCACATTTCCAGGTTCAGCCGCGTTCTAGCACCTTCTTTATTCTAGACCTAAGTGATCTTTCTCTACTGAGCTGTAATCACAAGGCTGTTCTATATGATTTTACACTTCTTACATATGACTTTTTCACATGTACTCATTTTCTTTTTAAAAAGCTTACTGAGGATAGAAAAGATAGTTTGTATGGGGGGGGGGGAAAGAAAAAAGACACCAAAAATATATGTATTTCCTTGTTCAGTTAAGTAAATGTCAACCAGAAAACAATGCTAGAAGGTTTTGGTTCACTTTGTATTAGAGAAACTTATTTAGATGTATGAGAGGAAGAGTCAAAAAAAAAAAATGGAGAGGGTTTCTCCATAGGGTGTGTGCACTCATCAGACAGACAGACAGAGACAGAGAGACAGAAAGTGAGAAACAGAGAGACAGAAAGCGAGAAATCAGCCACCAGGGGGGATGATCATGCTGCAATCCCTTCTCCTCCATTCTCCTCTCAGGATCTTGGGCACACACGCACACGCGCCCAGCATGAGTTTTAAGCCACCGGGTCCAGAACGCGAACCGCAGCCGACTACATGGGAGTCTAGCTACATAGCCATTACGCTAACTGCTAGTCGCAAGAGTCAATACTATTAACCACTACTCTAAGGAAACACAACCAAAGAAAAAGAAAATAATTGGATGATATTCTAAAATTATCTTCAGGTACTTATCGTAATTGTAATCTACAACTGTAAAATACTCTGTTTTTGCATATTATAAGAAAAGCTCTTTTTCTGGATGTAGTCCAAACATAATTTTAAGTACTAGTTTTTCTGCTTTGTCTTGTAGCAAAGTTGCTTGGCACTAAGTATTAAGAAGGCTTTCGCATCTTGACACGAACTTAGCTCCCACCTCTGCTTCCCACGGCTCGGCTCCTGTGTCCCTTACAGAACCATAGGTGCCCTTAAGTGAGTGGCTCTCTGTTGCCACACACGCGGAGCACACTCCACAGAGAAGCGGCCATGGTAACAGCATTTATCGTGTGACGTTGTATCTGGGGTCATACTGGAAACCGCTGCTGCTTTTCTGGGCCTGGGGGCTTACTCCTGACATCACACCTCTCCGGGATGGCAGCGGCCTCACCTCAGCCCTGGCTCTCTGCAAGGTGACTGTCTGTCTCTGTGAGGTGACCTCAGGTTCCCCAATGAGTTGTACTCAGGCTGTGACGCTCATACACTATGGGTGTCTCAGACGGACTCTACATTCTTTGGAGAATCCCATTTAGTCCCTTTCTCTTTGGTAACAGAAATATTTGTTTGTTTGTTTTGCCAGAGGGCACATTTGCTCACCGGCGAGAAATACACACACAGAGGGGAGGGGAGCAAGCAGCTCGCCAATGGGGGGCATGGCCACACGGCATTCCCTTCTCCAAGTCTCCATCCTGCTGGGATTTGGGCATGCATGCCCACATACCTGGTGTGTTTTCAAGCCTCTGGGCCAGGACTCAGCTCCCTTAACTACTAGGCCACAGGGCCAGTCCAAAATTTACCTTAAAAAAAAAAACCCCAAAAAACCACAAAAAAACACTTCTAACCTTTCCCACCACATCCCCCTCCACACTTTTGGGCCTACTGCCTGCCTGAGGAGGCTCATTCTTTAAAGACCATGCTTTGTAATCAGCTTCCTCCCCATCCTGATTCTCTTACTTGCTTTTGCCATACTAAACTTTGATTTTTTTCCTTTGATTGTCTGTTTTCTTCCTTTCTTTTCTTTCTTTGTTTCCAGTCACCACCCTCTTGCTCAGCCTCTTCACGTCCTGGGAGTGCTCCCTGGCCTTGTCCACTGCACCGAGTCTGCACTGGGGACCGAGCTCGGGCTGTCCATGTGGTCCCAGCCTGCAAAGCAGCGTCGTAGCAGCAGGGCCACGCGGCTGGGCCTCCCTCTTGGCTGTCACCATGATTAAACACCGGGTCAGTCTGCTCCGAGTTAGACTTAGGCCTGTGCTCGCTCCCGCCTCCAGCCTCCCCGTGACTGAGAGACCAGCAGAGAGAACGGTGTTACGTGTACCTTTTTCTCTCTGTTCTCCTTCCCAGCCGGGGCTCGTACAGGGCGTGCAGCACACAGTAAATGCTGGTCTGGGTGAAATAAATAGTGGAAGTAGTTGAAGTCTGAAAAGAAAATCTACAATACGTTTCTCCAACTCACTACAAGTCCGAACGTATCTTAATAGGAGACATGAGGAAACCGGCTGCCTGTGTAAGGTGCTCTGCCTTCCGAGCCCACGTCTGCTGGCAGTTCAGACAGAGGCCACTGCGGGGGCTCAGACGGCACTGACACTCTCACGGGGTCCCACCCAGGATGACTTGCGCTTCAGTGCACCCATTTCTGCTCACGCTGAAGTGACGACAACCCGTCTGTACTGTCAAGGCACCAGGGGCATCATCGTGTCTAAGCGGTTCTGGATGAAACACACAGCACATTGGTCTGAGAGCGACGCATGTAGTCGCACGCTACCGTGTGCTGCGGGCGGTCGCACGGTTACCGTGTGCTGTGGATGGTCGCATGGTTAATGGTCGCATGGTTCCCGTGTGCTGCGGGTGGTCGTACAGTTACCGTGTGCTGCGGGCGGTCGCACAGCTACTGTGTGTCGCGGATAGTCGCACAGTTACTGTGTGCTGCGGAATGCTTGGCACGCCTCACCCATTTGGCAAGTAACAGCCAAGTGGGTGCAGACTTATGTTGTTTAAATGATGCCAATGTGTACTTCTCACCTTCTTAAATAGATCAAAATTCTGTAGGATGCCAAACAAAATCTATCCTCGGGGACCAGAATGTGCCAACAGTTTACTGTACATGGAAGCGTGATTGGGGAAACTTGAGAGGGAGAAAAGATCTTTTTCCCATGAACAGACGAAGGGCTCATAAGTGAAAAGCAGTTACAGCCCTAGAAATTACCTGGCAAGCTTCCGGCCAGACAGCCAAATCAGATCATCCAGTACAACTTTTAGAATAGTCACTACATGTATTTTTCAGCTGAATAGCCTCTGGGTATAAAACTTTCTTAAAGCTTCTCTTGGTAACCATATTTGCTGTTTTAAAGCTTTTCTGCAAAGGAGGTCTATGCATTTGGAAAAACAAACCAAAAAACCCTCTTGATTTCACTTTCAGAACTGAGGTGGTAATGATCAAGCAAGTGGGGTCTTTCTGGCTTAATATTCAGAAAAATATGTTATAAACATACAAAATCAATGGAAAGATGGACACGAATCATGCTAATGGTGGCTTTGCCCGGTCTGGTAAGTACGTGCCTGTTTTGTGCCAGAGGAAGTTCAGCAATATAACCTACGAGATCTGTGGGTAAACATGGAGCATTCCAATTTCATTATTGGCTGCTATTTAAAACTATGGACAAATTAAAACAAACACACGCACTAGTAGGACTGTTTGTCTGTCTGTTTGTCCATAGTTGCCTGTATTCCCAGAGGACAGAGAGAGGGAAACTGAGAGATCACCCCCTAAGAGGGATGGTCACACCACAATCCCTTCTCCTCCAATTTCCTCTCAGGATTCTGAGCATGCATACAAATGCTCCTGGCATGATTTTCAAGCCCCTGGGTTCAGGACTCAAACCATGGTTGGCCACCTACCGTCTCCAGGACTATTAACAAATACACACAACACAATGTTAATGTTCTGTGTGAAGAAGAAGAATATGGGCCTGTCCTTGATTTGGTTACCGTACGCAGTGTATGTGCCTTAAAAACCACACTATAGCATATAAAGATATACATTACATGGAGGGACCCGCAGGTGGCGTGGTGGTTAAGGCACTGGATACCCTCACATGGTTGACCATGGTTTGAGTCCCAGACCTGGTGGTTTGCTTTCTCACTTCCTCTCTCTCCCTCTCTCTCTCTCTTCCTTTCTCTCTCTGTCTCTCTCTGTCAAATTATAAATGAATGAATAAATAAAATAATTCTTAATAAAAGATATACATCGATTATAGAATTTACAAAAACTCATACACAGTTTTCAGTTTTAGAATAATGGCAATCCAGCACAATTTTTTTTTTTTTGAGAGGGTTTTGCTATAGGGCACATGCACTCACCAGAAAGACAGAGAGAGACAGAGACACAGAAAGCGAGAAATCACCCCCCCGGGGGGATGGCCACGCCGTAATCCCTTCTCCTCCATTCTTCTCTCAGGATTTGGGCACGCATGCACACACGCCCAGCCTGAGTTTAAGCCACTGGGTCTGGGACTCGAACCACAGTCGACTATGTGGGAGTGCAGCGACACAGCCATTACGCCAACTGCTGGTCCCTCCAGCACAAATTTTAAGAAAGAATCTGTAATAATTAGTCATCATTACTAAATTAAAAAGATTAACTATAAATAGTACTAGATTCTACTTAAAATAGTTTTTCATGGGCTGGTCCCTTAGCCTAATGGTTAAGGGAGCCAGATCCCACATGGGTAACCATAGTTCAAATCCTGCCTCCAGTGGTTTGAAAAACATTCTGGATGTATTTGTGTGCACACCTCCAATCCTGACAGGGTGGGGATGAAGTAAAGGGACTGCAGTGTGATCGAGCCTCCTTGGGGTGCTTTAAGATACGCACATAAGTGGAATCATGAAGTATTTGCCCTTCTGTGACAGATTTATTCATTTTACATAAGTTTATCCATGTTGCAGAATATGGTAGGATTTCTTTCTTTTTAAAAATTTGATAGCAGGTACATGTGCTCACTGGAGAGAGAGAGAGAGAGAGAGACAGAAAGAGAGATAGCGAGCAATAAGGCACCCCCATGGTCACATCACAATTCCTTCTCCTCAACTTTTCCCTCCTGTAAAGAATTTGGACATGCATGCACATGTGCCTGGCATATTTTGCAAGCTTCTGGGTCCAGGACTTGAACAGCATATGGAGTCCAGCTGCCTCCACTATCAGGCCATGGGCTGGCCAAGGATTTTCTGCTTTTTAAAGGTTGAATAATATTCCATCATATGCATATGTCCATTTTCTTAATCCATTTATCCTTCAATGTGTTGAAGGATAAATCTATTTATCTTTCAGGTTGTTCCCACCCCTTGGCTTTTGTGAATAATGCAATAAACATGGCAATACAAATATTTTTTGGAGATCCTGATTTCAATTCTCTTGGGTAAATACCCAGAAGTGGGGCCAAGATGTGGTATAGCATGCTGGTTGACACTGCTACTTGGCAGGCTGAGGCCACATGGGAGAGAGGGCAGGGTTGGGTTGGATTTCTGGCCACCATAAAAGCCAAGCACAGTGTGCACATCTGTAGGCCCAGCCCCTGGAGAGGCTGAGGCAGAATGATCACGACATAGCCAGATCCTGTCTAAAAACAAAGCAAAATGAAGCAAACAAAAAGCCACCCAGAATTGTGACTGCTGGATCATATGGAAGTCCCACTTTTCATTCTTTAAGGTGCTTCCCTACTGATTTCCATAGTGGCTGCAGATTTTACATTCCCACCAATAATCCACGGGTGTTCCAATTGGTCCACATTCTTGCCAACACTTTATTTTTCTTTTAAAAATAAGTGTTAAGTAATATCTCATTGTGGTTTTGATTTGCATTTCTATAATGACTTTGAGGATCTTTTTATATACGTATTGGTCTTTTGCATGTCTTCTTTAGAGAAATGTCTATTCAAGTTCTTTGTCCATTTTTGAATCAGATTATTACTATTTTTTTGTTTTGTTTTGTTTTTGTCCAGCTTTAGGAGATTTCTAAATATCCTGGATATCAATCCCTTATCAAATAAATGGCTCACAAATAGCATCTCCCATTCCATAGGCTTCCTTTTCTCTGTTGATTGTTTCCATTGCTATGCAGAAGCTTTTAAGTTTAATATAATTGCACTTAGCTGTTTTGCTTTTGTTGTCATATCCAAGAAATCATTACCAAAACCAATGTCATAGTGCTTTTCCTCTGTTTTGTTCTAGGAGTTTTACGGCATCAGCTCTTTGAGGACTATAGTTTTGCAATGTTTTTAAATACCAAAGTGTAAGGCCTACAGTTTTCTTCTTTTTCACAATTATTTTGTTTACTTGAGGTCTTTTGTAATTCCATATGAATTTTAGGATTTTTTTTTTCCATAAAGAATGCCATTGAGATGATGACAGGGACTGTATTGAATCTGTAAGTCATTTTGAGTAGTTTAAGTATTTAACAATATCAACTCTTCCAATCTATGAACACTGGATTTCTTTCTTTTTTTCTTTTTTCTTTTTTTTTTTTAAAGAGGTTTTTGCTACAGGGCGGGTGCACTTGCCAGAAAGACAGAGACAGAGAGACAGAAAGTGAGAAGTCACCTCCCCAGGGGGGATGGCTATGCCGCAATCCCTTCTCCTCCATTCTCCCCTTGGGATCTTGGGCACGCATGCATATGTGCCCAGCGTGAGGTTAAGCCACTGGGTCCAGGACTCAAAATGCTGTCAACTATATGGGAGTCCAGCGATGTGGCCATTATGCCAACTGCTGGTCCCTGAATATCATATTTCTTTCCATTTATTTGTGCTTGTTTTAATTTATTTCAGCAGTGCTTTATAGTTTTCAGTGTACACATCTTTTGCTTATTTGGTTAAGTTTATTTATATTTTATTCATACTGATGCCTTAAAAATGGAATCATTGATTTGATTTTGATTATCTAGTGTTAGTGTCTAAAAGCAATTTTTTGTTAATTTTGTCTATTTTTAAATAAATTTTTTTCTTTATTCATGATAGAGTACATGTGAATGCACGTTAGAGTGAAAGTGATATAGAGCATGTGCCAGAGAGACAAAGAGATAGAAAGCAAGAAATCACCCCGAGAGGAAATGGTCATGCCACAGTTCCTTCTTTTCTATTGTCCTCTTGGGATTTCAGGCACACATGCACACATGCCTGGCATGAGTTTCAAGCCTCCAGGCCTGGGACTCAAACTGTGGTCGGCCATGTGGAAGTCCAGTGATGTAACCATTATGTATCTGCTGGTCCTTCTTTAGGGTTTTCTATATATAAGGCCATGCCATCTTTTTAAAGATTTATTTTTTTATTTATTTTACATGAGTTCTGCTAGAGAAAGAGAAAGAGAAAGAGAGAGAGAGAGAGAGAGCGAGCAAGCCACCAGGTATAGAACTCGAACCATGGTCGGCCATGTGGGAATTCCAGCGTCTTAACCACCACGCTACCTGCTGGTCCTAAGACCAGTCATCTTGAACTAAGTTAATTTTACTTGCTTTTCATATATGGCCTTTATTATGTTGATGTAATTTCCTTTGATACCTACCTAGGTTTTCGAGAGTTTTCAGCATGAAAGGGTGTTGACCTCTGTACCACATTTTTAAATTTTTGCATCTATTGATATAATTGTGTGATTAATTTTTTTAAAGTTTATTTATTTCTTCCATGAGCAAGTGAGAGACAGACTGACAGAAGATCCTCAACAGGATCCTGACACCATGATTCCCGCTTCAGCCAGCCCTGGATCATGGGCAAGCACATGCCCAGCATAGTCTCTGGACTTGAACCAAGAACCTCCCTGTGAAGGACTGCCTTGCAGAGTCTTGTGTTATACTGCTGCAATACCATCTGGTCTCAATCATGTGATATTTGTCTTTTGATCTGTTAATGTGGTGTATCACATTGATTGATTTTTGTATGTTGAACCATCCTTGCATCGCAGGGATGATAAATCCCACTTGGTTATGGTATATGGCCCTTTTATTGTATTGTTGAATTTGCTATATATGTATTTTTTTGTGTGTGTGAGGATTTTTGCATCTATATTCATCAGGGATTGTGGTTTGTAGTTTTTTTTCCTTGTGGTGTCTTTTTCTGGCTTTGGTATCAGAGGAATGCTGGTCTTATAAAATGAGTTTGGATGTGTTCCTTCCTTTTCAATTTTTTGGAAGAGTTTGAGAAGGACTGGCATTATTTCTTTTTTAAATGTTTGGTAGAATTCACCAGTGAAGCCATCTGGTCCTGAGATTTTCTTTGTTGGAAGATTTTTGATTACTGCTTCAACCTCATTATTCATTATAGTTGTATTCAGATTTTTCAATTCTTTATGATTTTTAGGCTACATGTTTCTAGAAATGTATCTATTTCTTATAAACCATCACATTTGTTACCTTACAATTGTTCATAATTGTCTCTTCTAATCCTCTTCATTTCTATACTATCAGGTGTAATGTCTCTTCTTTCATTTCTGCTTCTCTGAGCCTTCTCTTAGTCTAGCTAAAGGTTTGTTAATATGATTTTCAAAAAACCAACTCAGTTTTGATTATTTTTTTCTATTGTTCTTCTGTTCTCTATTTCTGCAATAGTTTTTATTATTTTCTCCCTTCTAACTTATTTATTTATTTTTTTCCCTGCAAGGAGCATATACTTGCTAGGGGTAAATAAAGAGAGAGGGAATCCCCGGGGGGGGGGGTGATGGCCATGTTGCGATCCCTTCTCTTCCATTTCTCCTCTTAGGATTTTAGGCATGTAGCACATATGCCTGGCATGTTTCAAGCTGCCAGGTCCAGGACTTGAACTGCATAGTTGGTCAAGTGGGAAGCAGCACGTGGGATCCAGCACCTTAACCTCCATGTCACCAGCTGGCCCTCCTCTCTGCTATTAATAGCTTTGGGCTTAGCTTGTTATTCTTTTCTTTGTTCCTTGAGGTTTAGTTAGTTGCTTGAGATCATTCTTTTTTTAATGTAGATGTTTATTACTATAAACTTCTTTTTTAGTACTATTTTTTTGGTCAATCCCCTAAATTTCAGGATATTGTGTTTTTGTTTTCATTTGTCTCAAGTTATTTTCTAAACTCCCTGCCTTTTTTAATGACACAACACATGCATCTGATAGTCAGAGAAAGAAAGAGAGAGAGAGAGAGAGAGAGAGAGAGAGAGAAAGCACCCTTTGGGTTTGGCCATACTGCAATCTCCTTCCTCCAGCTTGTTGGATACTGGGCACTCAGGCATGCATGCGTTCTGCATATTTCAGGCTGACCACACCAGGGATTGAACTGCAGTCACCAAGAGAGATCTGGCTTCTCTTGAGCAAGGCATTACTGCCATGCCACAGAGCCATCCCAGTTTCCCTTTCAATTTCTTCTTTGACCCATGGGTTGTTTCAGAGTGTGTTGCTTAATTTCCACATCTATGTGAATTCTCTAGTTTTTCTTCTGCTATGTATCCTGATGTCAGAAAGAATATCTGGTATGATTTCTACCTTAAATTAGTTAAGACCCATCTTACAGCCTACCATGTGACCAATCCTGGAGAAGGTTCCATATGCACCTGAGAAGCATGTACAGTCTGCTGCTGCTGAGTCCATTTGGCCTGCAATGTTGTTCAAGCCCTCTGTTTCCTCACTGACCTTCTGTCTGGATGTTCCATCCATTACCGAGAGAGGGATATTAGAATATCCTATTATTACTGTGTTGCTATCTATATTTCCCTTTAGTTCTGTTAGTTTATTTCATATATCTGGATCTCCTGGCGTTAGGTACATATCTATTTATAAGTGTTACATATTCCTGGTGAATGAACACTTCTGTCATTATATAATGTCCTTCCCTGTCTCTTGTGTGACAATTTGTGACTTAAAATCTATTTTGTCTGATACAAATATGGCTATTCCTGTCTCTTTTGGTTACTGTTTGTATGGACTATCTTCACCCATCCCTTCCCATGTATAGCGTTAAATCTAAGAGAATCTCCTATAGACAGCATATAGCTGGATCTTATTCTTAAAATTCATTCAGCCACCCTGAGTCTTCTGGTTGGATAACCTAATCCACTTACATTTAAAATAATTATTATCAGGGAAAGGTTACATCGGACATTTTGTTAATTATTTTCTGTCTGTCTTATAGTTTTTGTCATTCTTTTCTTCTCTTGCTATTTTTTTTTTTGTGTGTGTATGGTTGATGTTTTATAGTGACATGCTTTGATTCCTTCCTCATTTTCTTTTGTAGCTTCTACAGGTATTTTTTTTCTTTTGTGGTTACCATGGAACTTACATAAAACATCTTATAGTTACAGAAATATATTTTAAGATGATAACAACTTAACTTCAGTTACATCTTGAATAAGAGACACTTAGGAGAGGGTCTTCCTCAGTCCTTAACTCCACAGACTGTACATCTCAGATAACGGACAGGGCTGACTGATACACTGCTCTTTTTTGTTTTGCTTTAGCACCTATAAAATGCTATGCTTTCATCTTCTCACACGCTTTGTTATTGATATTACAATTTAAATATTTTTACATCATGTATTCATTAACATATTTTATAGTTATTTATTATACTTTGTCTTTTAACTTCTATGCCAGAATTAAATGTTTTACATGCCACCGTTATAGTATTCTGTGTTATGGTCCTCTATATTACAACAGTCTGTCTCTATGTATATTTACCTTCGCCAGCAAACTTTATCATTTTTCTTTTCTTTTTTTTTTTTTTTAAGTTTGCTGTAGGGCACATGTGCTTGCTAAAGAGAGGGAGGGAGGAAGAAAGGGAAGGAGGAAAGGAGAGGGGGAGAGAGAGAGAGAGAGAAAGAGAGAGAGAGAGATCCCTTCTCCTTCATTTTCCTCTTGGTCTTCTGGGCATGCAAACGCACAGGCCTGGCATGTTTACAAGCCACTGCTCTGGACCTGAACTGCATAGTCAGCCATGTGGGACCCAGCTGCCTTAACCTCCATGCCACCTGCTACACCACAAACTTTATACTTTTAAATGCCTTTGTGCTGGTATCTGGTGTTTTTTTTTTCACTTCAGACTGAAGGACTCTGTTTAGTCTTTCTTGGAAGGCAGGTCTGGTGGTGATGAACTCTGTCAGCTTTTGTATATCTGGGGAAGTCTCTCATTTCCATTTTTGAAGGACATGTCTGCCAGATACATTATTCTTAGCTGACAGGCTTTGTTTATTTTTTTTTTATTTTTATTTTTTTTCAGATACATTATTCTTAGCTGACAGGCTTTTGTTTATTTTTTTTTTATTTTTTTATTTTTAGCACGTTGAGTATATTATCTCACTCCCTTCTGCCCTCCAAGGTTTCTACTGAGAAATCCTCTAATGGTCCCATGAAAATTCCTTTCTACGTCATAATTTACTATTCTCTTGCTTCTTTAAGAACTCTCTCCATGTCTTCGAAGTCTAACAATTTGTATTGTGTCTCAGTGTGGTCTTGCTCAGATTCACCTTATTTGAGATGCATTGGGCTTCTCGAATCTAGATGTCCATTTTTTCCTCCAGATTTTGGAAGAATTCAGCTATTATTTCTTTAAAATATTTCTCTCTTTAAACTGCTAGAGGATGCGTGTGCCTACCAGCGATGACAGTAAGACAGAGCGAAGTTGGGAGTGATAATGCACCTCTCAATGGGGCATGATTATGCTGCATTTCTCCATCCTGTTGGGATTGTCAACATGTCACACGCATCTAGTACCAAGCATCAAGCCCCCAGGGCTGGGATTTGAACCATGGTCAGCCATGTAGGATCCATGTCTCTTAATCATGAGGCTATAGGGCCGGCCCCGTTATTTCTTTGAATAAGGTCTAGCCTCTTTCTGTTCTTGGCCTGGTCATGAACTTCCATAATATGTGTATTGCTCTATGACTGTGTCCCACAGCACCTTAGGCTTTCTTCACACTGTCTCTGCCTGCTTCTCTGGTAAACAAATGCAAATAACCCATCTTGGAGTTTGCTGATTCTTTCTTCAACTTGACCAAGTCTGCTTGACCCCGTCAGTGAATTTTATAGTTTACTTGTTGCTTTTTTTTTTTTTTAAGAGAGAGTTTGCTATGGAACGTGTGCACTTGCCAGAGATACAGCAAGAAATCACCCCCAGGGGGATGATGACACCACAGTCCCTTCCCTCTATTCTCCTTTCAGGATCTTGGGCACATATGCACACATGCCTGGCTAAGTTTTAAGCCGCCAGGTCCAGGACTTGAACCACAGTCAACTACATTGGAGTCCAGTGATATAACCGTTACGCCATCTGCTGGTTCCCTACATCACTTTTTAAGATCTGGTCACTTGCCTGATTAAGGGAGCTAGAGCCATCATGGCCAACTGCTTGGTTTGAGTGCTGGCCTGGCAGCTTGGAGGACTCAGTGGGCACATGTGCATGTATACCTAAGGTCCTAACCAAGTGGAGAGACAGAAAAGAAGGGATTGTGGCATGGCCGTGTCCCATTGAAGGGTGCTTTTTCCTCATTTTCTCTCTCTCTATTTCTCTCTAGCAAGTGTGCATACCCTCTGGCAATTTTTTTTAAAGCAAGCATTTTTAAATATATTAGACCTCATTAGTTTCTGGAAGATAGGACTTCTCGTTAGTCCCATTTTACTCTTGGAACAGAGGCCTAGAAAAGTATCTGGTACAGTTTATTAAGCAGTAGATCCAAGTCTTCAAGCTTTTGTATATCTGGGGAAGTCTCTCATTTCCATTTTTGAAGGACATGTCTGCCAGATACATTATTCTTAGCTGACAGGCTTTTGTTTATTTTTTTTTTATTTTTTTATTTTTAGCACGTTGAGTATATTATCTCACTCCCTTCTGCCCTCCAAGGTTTCTACTGAGAAATCCTCTAATGGTCCCATGAAAATTCCTTTCTACGTCATAATTTACTATTCTCTTGCTTCTTTAAGAACTCTCTCCATGTCTTCGAAGTCTAACAATTTGTATTGTGTCTCAGTGTGGTCTTGCTCAGATTCACCTTATTTGAGATGCATTGGGCTTCTCGAATCTAGATGTCCATTTTTTCCTCCAGATTTTGGAAGAATTCAGCTATTATTTCTTTAAAATATTTCTCTCTTTAAACTGCTAGAGGATGCGTGTGCCTACCAGCGATGACAGTAAGACAGAGCGAAGTTGGGAGTGATAATGCACCTCTCAATGGGGCATGATTATGCTGCATTTCTCCATCCTGTTGGGATTGTCAACATGTCACACGCATCTAGTACCAAGCATCAAGCCCCCAGGGCTGGGATTTGAACCATGGTCAGCCATGTAGGATCCATGTCTCTTAATCATGAGGCTATAGGGCCGGCCCCGTTATTTCTTTGAATAAGGTCTAGCCTCTTTCTGTTCTTGGCCTGGTCATGAACTTCCATAATATGTGTATTGCTCTATGACTGTGTCCCACAGCACCTTAGGCTTTCTTCACACTGTCTCTGCCTGCTTCTCTGGTAAACAAATGCAAATAACCCATCTTGGAGTTTGCTGATTCTTTCTTCAACTTGACCAAGTCTGCTTGACCCCGTCAGTGAATTTTATAGTTTACTTGTTGCTTTTTTTTTTTTTTTGGAGAGTTTTTTTTGCTATAGGGCGCGTGCGCCTGCCAGAGAAAGAGAGAGAGACAGAGAGACAGAAAGCGAGAAATCACACCCCAGGGAAGATGTGGCCACGCCACAATCCCTTCTCCTCTAGGGATCTTGGGCACGCACGCACATGCACCTGGTGTGAGTTCAAGCCACTGGATCTGCGACGCGTGGCGCGCCCCCCGGAGTGGGGGGGGCTCCGGCCAGGCCGTTCCCGGCGCGCGGCTGCGCTGGGGGGTGGCGGGAGCCCCCCCCCCACTTGTTGCATTCTTCATCTCCAAAATTTCTGTTTGGTTCCTTTCTCTACTTTTTATCTCTTGGTTGAACTTTCCTTTTGTTCATGCATAATAATCCTGGCTTGTTGAGTATCTTGATGATGGTTATTTTGAATTTTGCATCAGGTATTTTGTATACCTTTCTTTTTATAGGGTTTGCCTCTGGAGATTAATTTTCCTTCTCTGGATGGGCCATTTCCTGCTTCTTCATGCTCCTTGTAACTTTGTTTCAGTATCTGTACATCTGACAAAATAGACACCTCTTGCAGCCTATTTAGATTGGCTTTGTACAGGAAAAGACCTTCATCAAAAAGCCCAACTAGAGATTCTGGGGGCCTCTCAAACCTTTTCTGTGGCTGTGTCTTCTCTTGACTTATGTGTTGAAATTTCTACTTGGAGGGATTTACTAGTTACTTTTTTTTTCTTTTTCTTTTTTCTTTTTTAGGAACTCATAATCTTGCTTCTTCTGGTGTGTCTCTGCTGTTCCATGTGTCCTCTGACACAGCAGGACTCCGCCTGCTCTTTTCTGTTCTCAGTAGCCAGCCCTTGGGCTTCTAGAGTAAATTGGAACCCACCAGTCAGGCTAGAAAGAAACCAGTCCCTTGGCAGCCCCTGAAAAGCTGGACCAATGGACACATATTTTGCTTTTTTCTCCCCTGAAGAAGATGCCATCAAGCTGTCCTGGCCTGTGTCTATGACACCATAGATCCTGAAGCTGTGGCCCACGGTCCGGCTCTTTTGTCCTCAGTGGCCCCCAGCCATCTAGAGTATGCTGGGTGCGTCCTGTCAGTGTTCTGAGAGAGGTGGTACAAAAGCCAGATTTTTGGGTGCTCTCTCAAAGTCAGAACTTTAGAGGTGTGGGTCAGGAAGAAGCCAGGAGCTGGAAGGTTCTTTTTGAATAATGTCCTCTCCAAAAGTCACGTAGAACCTTAATCCCCAAGGCAATAACATCAAGGGTGTGGCCTCTAGGGAGTGGGGAAGTCCCCAGTGCTCACCCTGCCCACCCTTAGAAATGGGATCAGTGCCTTATCTACAAAAGGGCTTGCGTTTGAAGGGAGTGCGCTCTTGTCCTTCTGTCCTTCCTGTCTCGCGAAGGCACAGAGACAGCACCACCCAGGAGGAGCAGCTCTTCAGTAGACACTACACCTGTCGGTACCTCGACCCTGGCCTTCCCATCTCCAGACATGTGAGAGATGTGTCAGCCGCCCAGACTGTGGTGTTTTGTTAGAGCAGCAAGAACGGGTCAAGGTACTTCCTAGCTGCCTGTCCTGAGCCAAGGGCGAGGGTCTATGGTGGGAGGATGCCGTGAACTTTCCTAGGGACTTGGACTTAGGTGTGATCAGTTTCGTGCCTGCCTGAAACGCAGGAATATTCTAACTGGTTTCTGGGTTTACCACAAAAGGAGTTGGTCCATGTATTGGTGTTGAGTAAGTGTCTCTGTGGAAGGAAAGAGGGCTGGGGGCTTCCACGATTTCCTGAAGTCACTTTAGACTTTTCTTAAATTGGCCTTTTTAATTAGTGAATATCACTAATTGGTGGCTACTACATTATCTGAAAAGGAACAAATCCCAGTTTAACTAACGTGGCTGTATCCAACGGAGCCGCATTCTATGAGGTGACTTGAAGTTTGTGGAATTAAAGTATGAGTTATTCTGTTGCAAAAATTTTGAAATGCATGCATAATCTTTTCAAATCTGCATTTCCATGAACTCTTTGAAGACTCTTGGTATGTAGGAAGGTAGGAAAATCCCATTCTAGCTATGCCACACATTCACACTCATAACTACTTTGATCATTTTAATTCCAACTGCTTGTTCGACGGCCACGACTGGCTGTATGAACATGAAGAGTGACGGTGGCTTTCTGGGTCGTCGTAGGAACGGTCAGTTCATCAAACAGCTAAAGCAGCCAACACAGACAGAGAGCCCCCAGCTTTCCCCCCCCCCCCCCCACCCACAGCCACGGGAGCA
>NW_006159473.1:340948-343296 GCF_000334495.1 Tupaia belangeri chinensis | reverse complement strand
CGAACAACAACAGGAGGCCCCCACGTTTCCCCCCCCCCCCCGACACAGACTGCCATGGTAACCAAACAGAAGGGGATGGAAAGAATACAACAAAAAACCTGTGTTTATACCTGACGTCGTTTCCAGTATGCCAGTCTTGATGGATCTTATCATTTTTATTAGACATGGTGTCATAGGTGACATTATTAGTGCGTTATCTTTGCCACATCGCGGTGAGGCAGAGCCCAGGGAAACGAATCACGTGTGTTCATGGCTACCTGTATGCAGGTACTGACAGCAAACGTGTTCGGAGAGTGGGGTCGCCGTTACAATGGACGGTATTCCTCCTGTCTTGCAAAACACTTGACATACACTCAGAGCTTTTTAGCCCTTATATGTACATAAGCACCTCCTACAATGAGCTGGAATTGTCACATTCTGTTTCAGGGGTTAAAAAAAAATCCTTTTGGATTTGATTTTTCTGTTGAATTTTGGTAGAAGATAAGAGCCAAGAATAATTTGAGATTTTTCTCCTCTCACTGATAAAACCATTCTGGGTTTTGACATAAATGAATTATTCTATAACTTCTTTCTGTCAGGGAACAATTCAAACAGAAAGTCCAATGTATCTTCCTAAGATTCCTGGCACAAGTCATCCTGAGGCGAGGAGGCTGCCCCGCACCCTTTCAGGCCTGCTGTGATTTTGGTTTCCAAACAACCTCTGTCTCCACCAGGGCTGAAAGCACTGAAAGTACACACGGACCCCAAGGAAAATCTTAGAACTTCCTGCGCTGCATTAGCCGCCCTGTTTCTGCAGTGGACACCGTGTGTGTTTACGACGGTCCACATCATTAATCTAGATAAAAGGTGCAGCAGCGAGGGAGCTGGGTCTGCCCGTCGCCCATTGCCCGGCAACAGCTGCTCCCACTGCTCTGCAGCCGGGCAGGGGGAAGGCCGGCTCTCCACCACGCCCGGCAGGCAGGCGGCTCGCATTTACTCCCAGGTAACAGGGCAAGTCTGGAGTGTTTCCTTTGAAAAATGTCACTTCCCTAAAATGCTAATGTTTGTCACAACTGGGTGATGGGTACAGAGGCTTTTTAATAGTCTCTGTATGTTTGAAACACTTAACCTTTTTGAGGAAAGCATAAATGTCCACTCTGTTAATTATATGCTTCTATTACTCTTACATTTTTAAAAAAATAATAATTTTATTTAACTTTGTTTATTTAGTTATTTATTTAATTTGACCAGAGAGGGAAAGAGAGTGAGAAGAGAGCGAGGGCGAGAGCGAGAGTGGGGGGAGTGAGAAAGCAAGCTGCCAGGTCCAGAACTCAGACTGCAGTTGGCCATGTGGGAGTGCAGAGGCCTGAACCACCACGCCACTTGCTGGCCCCACTTCTATCTCTTAAATACAATTTTTGTGAACTTAAAAATGCAATAGTAATATATGCTTGAATAAGTTAATGTACTATAAAAATAATGTAAGTATATGTATAAAACAAAACCTAAAGTGACTTCCCTATTCTTAATTCCCTAAGTCCATTTTCCACACTAACTACCTTCCCCCTTTTTTTTTAAAGAATTATTTTATTTATTCATTCATTTATTTTAATTTGACCAGAGCGAGACAGAAAGAGAGAAAGAAGGTGAGAGAGCAAGCCAGGTCGAGGACTGGAACCACGGTCTGCCATGTGAGAGTCCAGCATCTCAACTACTATGCCACCTGCAGGTCCCACCACGCTTCCTTCTAAGAGATTATATATTTTTTCTTAATTATTAAAAGTACTGTTAGAATGATCTGTAAACTATAAATATGATTTTATAAACAACACATAGAAAATATGTAACATGAGAAAAATAATACACGCAACCACCATTTTTCTATGGACCTAGTACTTGAACCCTGAGCAGCAGAGAGGACAGGCCGTTAACGACCCGAGTCCAGGCAGCAGTGACTGCGACCATCATGAGAGGATTTTACAGCCCGTGACTCTGCTTTGAGAAACCCACTCTAGCTTGCTATCCCAGATCTCCACCCTCCTCACCGCAAATGGGCAAACCAAGCACCGCTGCCTTGCCACCTCCCTCCTGGGTCCTCGAGTCTCACCGGCAGGGCACGCCCAGGCGGACGCAGTGACCACCACAGACAGGACCTCAGGGCCCCGGGGGAGGCTTCCCAGCTTCGCTGGCCCACCTGGATCAGCACGCCTGCATGGAAGGCGTTTCCTTTTCCCAGGTCGAAGTCCTATGTGGGCTTACATGGTTGCCCCGACGTAGGGACATTCAGCGACAACGTTCCCCATGGTTTGAATCGGGAATGCTCTGCACAGTAGCCGCGGTGGCTGTGCAGGCCGCCATGGCAGGGAACG
>NW_006159473.1:338119-340230 GCF_000334495.1 Tupaia belangeri chinensis | reverse complement strand
CCGGGGGGGGCGGGGCGGGCCGCCATGGCAGGTAACGGAAGCGAGGGCGGCGCCTGGCCCGGGTCAGTGGGGCAGTGGGAAAGGGGAGCTCACTGGCTTCCGGACAGCACACTGCTGTTGCCAACTGCTTAAATGCTGCAGGCTTGGGGATCGAGCCTTGCCACAGTGCCTGGGGGTAAAGTCAGTGGAACCACATGAGTCCCCAGGTATACACAGACTTGGAGTCTGGTGCAGATTCGGCGTTTTCATTTCAATGGTATTCTCAATCATGATTGGCTCATTGTACTTTCCAATTGATTAATGTCCCCAGGGTGCTGCCAAATGTGAATCTGCCCCCCAGACAGCTCCCACATAAGACCTGCCACTGACTCGGAGGTGGCTGAGTGAGGATGGCGGGTCCAGGTGGCTGCTGAGCAGCTGGGGCACGCCAGCCTGGGTGGATGGAAAGCAGGAGTTGGAGGCACTTTGAGAAAGCAAGGAGTAACGAAGTGCCAAGCCGGCTGACAGACCGCCAGCGTGGTGTATAGGATCTGATTTGTAGCTACAGACTATGCACAGCCCATAACCTTGTAACTTTGTTCCTCTGAATGACGACCGGGTTATAGCCACAAGGAAAATCACGCCCTCCCAGATGGAAGGGCCTCACTGGCACAGGCATGCGGGCGTCAGGCTAGGCTTGGCCACACTGACATGGCGGGGGCCTGGAAAACCTCAGCGAGAAGGTGGAAGGCAAGCCGGCCTCACGGTCACTCACGGAGCACCCGACCGCACACACGAGCCAGGCATGCGGCGCCCGCGTGCTGGGAAGCCCACGTCCAGCAAGCGGAACCTGAGTCAGCTTCTGGAGCTGCCACGTTTCAGGTGAGAGTCTAAGATTCAAATACAAATCAGGGATGAGGTGCGTTTCGTTGCACAGCGATCTCAAGGGCCGGGCAGAGGGAGCTGGGCAGTACCGGCTGCGCCAGTGGCGTCACCGACTCTCCTCGCCTGGCCTCGCAGGGTTGCTGGCCTCGCAGGTTGGGCAGGGAGCGCAGGGACGAGATGTCACCCCATCTGGTACCTGGCACTCAGTGCTTCATCTTGCAGCATGAATCTGCTTGTGCTCGGTACCCTCTCCAACTCCCTAGCTCGGTGCTGGCTTCTTAAGCATAAGGACCCGAGGATGTCAGGGCTAGGACCAGCCGTTGCCGGGTGCCTGGGAGGAGCACCTTACACGTGCACTTCTATGGAATAACCTCAGCTGGCTCGCTCGTACTTCTCTCGGTTAAGGCAGAAACCTTCCAATAAGCACAATATGAGCAGAGGACTTAAACATGTGGCTGCTTCACAGTTCTCTGCCAACCACTCCTTGCTTAGCAATGGAAAGAGATCTGATTCCTTTGATCTTCTGTTTCTTTGTGTCTGACCACAGTGCAGGGGGTGGTGGTGGTGGTGGTGGTGGTGGTGTGTGTGTGTGTGTGTGTGTGTGTTGGGGTGTATGCCCCTCAGACCACCAATTCCAGCACAATCTGAGTTAAACAATCAAAAAAAGTGCCAAATTATTTTGGGATTGGCTGGACAATAGTAACCCTTCACGATTCCAGAAATGATGTAAATGGGAACATAATGATCAGGTCAAAAAACAGAGGTAAAAATGAAAAGCAATTGGCTAGAAAGAAAAAAGAAGTGTAAGATTTTAGCAGAGCAGACAGCATTTGAAATGGAGATCATACTCTGTACTTTAAGTTTGGAATTTTAGTTTTTCCAACAGCAGGGCTGTGCTAGGTCTAATGACCTGTCTCCCAGGCACCTGACTTTGGTAAGGCTCTCTGCCGAGCCCTCCCGTCTGCCTTCTCTATGAGCACGGAATTCTTTGGTGTAGCAGTCAGTGCAACTGCACTTCATCAAAACCATGCCAGAACTTCTAACAAAGAGAATACTAGGAAGAAAAAACTATTTAAAGGCCATTCTAGGGGCTGGCAGGTGGCATCGTGGTAACAGCACTGAACTCCTACATGGCCGACTGCGGTTCAAGTCCCAGACCTGGGGGCTTGGGAAACATGCCAGGTGCATGTGCGTGTCTGCCCAAGATTCCAGAAAGAGAAGGGATCGCAGTGTCGCCGTCCCTGTGG
>NW_006159473.1:321902-338101 GCF_000334495.1 Tupaia belangeri chinensis | reverse complement strand
TGGTGAGCGCATGTGCCCAATGGCAAAAACATTAGTACATTTTTTTAAAAAACAAAGGCCATTCTAGTAATTGTATAGTGACATCTCATGATTTTTGCCACATTTTATTGTGAAAAATTTTAAGTATATAAAAAGTAGAATTCCTTAGGAAAACATACATATACATACCATCTTGACTATATGATTAACTCTTCCTAGACTTAATTGTTTTTATTTACTTACTTATTTTTAGGGCTGAAAGAGACAGGGAGAGATAGAAAGAGGGCAAGCGAGAAATGATCCTCATGGGGGATGGCCACACCACATCCCTTCTCTTTCATTCTCCTGGGAATTTAGGCACAAACACACATGTGTCTGGTGTGATTTTCAAGCTGCCAGACCTGTGACTTGAAACAGTCAGCCATGTGAGAGTCCGGTACCTTCACCTCCATGCCACCTGCTGGCCCTCTCTATGTTTACTTTTTCAAACCTCTCTAGACGACTGTCAAACCATCGAGTTACCAAAACTTTGGTAAATTTCAAAGTGAGTTGTAGGCCGCAGTCCATTTCACTACCAGCTCTCCAGCTTGCTCATCATTAGCTAGAATTCAATATTTGTTTATCATTCTTTTCTATAAAATAGCTTTATTGAGATGTAGTTCACATATGAGACAATATACCCTTATGGTTCTTTTATACAATGAGACTTTTAATGGAGAAGAATATGGACCATTCTTTCCCCACAGCCACTGAGTGGGGAGGAAGGCCACGGGGGAAGCTACGTGCGAGTGTGTGGGACCACAGCGCTGCCGGGTCCCACCAATGGCCAGGACAAACCGCTGGCTACAGAGAGAAGACGCGCCCACTGATTCCGGCCTCGGCCGTCCACGTTTCACAGCTGAGGTCCAGGGTATGGCGGGTCAGGCATCCAGAGCACACCTGAGGTTCCTGGTCACACTCCTGAGCCCCAGAAGCAGCCCTGGATATGATGAAGGGACAGCTGCACATTGCGAAGTGCTGGGGTGCTTCATACACGGCAGTAATAACCTTACCCTCCTCTCCCTATGACCTTGCATAAAACTTTTTTTGCAAGATAATCACTCAGTTAATATTAAGTTCTAGAATGCAGGTAGGGAGGAATTTTTATAAAGTTTTTATATCTGAGAGTTTCATGATATGTATCAGTCTTAACTACTGGCAATAGCAATGCCAATTGCCTTTTTTTTCTTTTTTTTTTTAGTTGCCAGGAGGTGCACACACTCATAAGAGAAACAGAGAGGAGGGAGAGAGAGAAAGCACTCCCCACTCAGGCCTGGTCACATTGCAACCCCTCCTCATTCCCCATGCTGTGGGGCTTTTGAGCACACATGCACATGTGCCCCGCCTGTCTTTTCAAGCCACCAGGGCTGGGATTCAAAGCACAGTCAGCCACGTGGGATCCAGCTTCCTGAACCACTAGGCTATGGGGACAGCCTATAGGTTGTCTATATTGGGGAGTAAGTAATAACCTTACCCTCCTCTCCCTATGACCTTGCATAAAACTTTTTTTGCAAGATAATCACTCAGTTAATATTAAGTTCTAGAATGCAGGTAGGGAGGAATTTTTATAAAGTTTTTATATCTGAGAGTTTCATGATATGTATCAGTCTTAACTACTGGCAATAGCAATGCCAATTGCCTTTTTTTTCTTTTTTTTTTTAGTTGCCAGGAGGTGCACACACTCATAAGAGAAACAGAGAGGAGGGAGAGAGAGAAAGCACTCCCCACTCAGGCCTGGTCACATTGCAACCCCTCCTCATTCCCCATGCTGTGGGGCTTTTGAGCACACATGCACATGTGCCCCGCCTGTCTTTTCAAGCCACCAGGGCTGGGATTCAAAGCACAGTCAGCCACGTGGGATCCAGCTTCCTGAACCACTAGGCTATGGGGCCAGCCTATAGGTTGTCTATATTGGGGAGTAAATATAGTCTAAACTACCATGTATGAGAGGCTGTTAGCTGGCTGTAAGGTCAGTACGAGTCAACTAGGGTTGTGGTTACCAAAAACCCTAATGTATGTCCAGGCCCATAAACAGAAACTGTGCCAGTGCCATGGACTCCGTGGCCATGTGATGAAGCTTCTGCAACTTCTCTCCACAATAAGTGTCTCAAGTGAACGAGACGAAGAGCTCTGGGTTACAGGAGGAAATGAACGGCACTGAGATGCTGCAAAGCAGTAGAGAAGCTCCTTTCAATCTGGCAACCTCTCTGTGCTTTTCAGAATCAGCCATTAAACAACCAGAGGAAGTGGCCTCGTCCCCGCCCCAGAGCTGAATGCGAGTAGCGTTTTGAGACACCTGTGATTACAACCTTACGCAAAAAAATCTCTGTGAATTCCACTGATGAAAAGGTGTGGTCCCTGTGACTGCTGTGAGTTGTCGGTTCCTAAGGAGCAGGCTGCCTCATTCCAGGGGAGACACGCGAAAACGGTATAACTTCTCTCCCACTGCCGTTCTTGGAGCTCCGACTCTCTCTATAGACGCCCTGTTTTTAAATTCCCTCAATTTGATGGACTTCAGACATTTGTGGCTTCCTTGTTCTTCTTCTTCTTCCCCCTGCTCCTAATTAACAAGCTGGGTACAAAGTTTAGAATAAAGGATGCATGAGACTCCAGGTTTGGGCAGCTTCTCACACGGAGCTGTTCTTCATCTTCACACTAGCTGGTAAAACCATGATTCTAGCTTGAGCCCTGCTTTTTCTAGTAGTGCGGCATTTCCTGTAATGCCTTCTCTTTTCTCCTCGTTCTTGTTGCACTTAGAATCGTCTCTCCTCAGTTGAGCACTTACTTACCATCCATTTCACCTCCTCTGGGCTCTCCTCACCTGGCCAGGGAGGTTCCCAGGACTCCGCGTGTTTGGTGTTGACCCAGCAAGCTGCTAGGCGCATGGAGGTGCCCGGGACGTCGTGCGTGATGCCCACGCTTTTGGGAATGTGGTCCAGCTGCGCACCTTGCCCGCAGTGCTGCGGGAAACCAGACTCCTCGCATTCTTTTTTGACTCTCACAACTACAGCGAATCTCTGAAGACGGGCTCTCCAGGTGGACCCTGGATACTATTGGCAACACTAAGCTGGCATTTATTTTGTGTTAGGCACTTCCTTTAAAATGTTGCCAGTCGGTGCATGCACTGTCAGGAGACAGAGAGAGAGGAGAGGGAGAGTGAAAAAGCACCCCCTGTGGGCTATGGTCATGCTGGAATCTTCTCTCCTCCATTTCTCTCTCCTTCTGGAATTTTGGGCACTCACACACATGCACCTGGCGTGCTTTTCAAGCCACAGGAGCTGGGACCCTAACTGTGGAGTCAGTCATGTGGGATCCAGTGCCTTAACTAGCACCATGTCACGGGCACTCCTCGAGGTATTCTGCATATTCATTCAACCTCCCATCAGCAGGGCGATGCACGCATACATTTACCCCTGATTTCACAAGTGAGGACACCAAGGCACCAAGTGGAGACGTGGAGGCGGAAACCAGACTTTCTCTCCTGGCACCAGTGCACTCACTACCACACCACACTGCTATCACGTCTGCCCAGAAACAAGAGCCCCTTGCACACACCTGCCACTTCAACACGAAGTTGCTCGTTTGACAAAGAGCTCTGCTTCGGTGGAACTCGCATATCACTTGTCTGGGTAATCGGGGACTCAGCTCTGTGCCATGGCCTGCGTTAAGCATTCGGTGCACAGTTAATCTCTGTAACACCCCTGTGAGGCAAGAAAGGACACCCAGGCTCCCGTTTAAGTAGTAAGAGATTAAACAGGAAAAGAGCAAGAATTCTAACCCAGATCTAACTCTAAAAACTCGAGGGCTGAGATGATGTCTCACACTAGCTTGTCGACGCCATAAAACTCTGAATGCCTCGATCCTAATTGATAAAAAAAAAATGTTTCCTGATTACATTTCACAGAAGTTAGCATGGTTAGTCTGAAAACTGGGATCATCATTTTGCTTTGGAGAGCTACCTAGTTTTCTAGCTTCAGCTTCCTTATGAATAAAAAGAAAATACAGATAATTACAGGGGTGTGTAAAGATTAAAAAGCAATAATAACTGTAAAATACTATGGGGTCTGCTGCATAGTAAATATTCAATAAATACTAACTTCTTAGTCTGTTCTTTGAAATACATTTTTTGGGCCATGTCTGCAAAGATTGATTTTAGTATACAATTTTGTACAAATGCTTATATTTAGTTGTGCAATTGTTGTGATTTACATTATTTAAGTTCTCTTCCTGCTTTTCCCCAGCTAAAATGACAAATATTAGCTTATTTTTTAATCTTATTTTTGTTTTTAGAGGTTTTTGCTATAGGGCGCGTGCGCTCTCCAGACAGAGAGAGAGAGACAGAGAGATAGAAAGTGAGAAATCACCCTCCAGGGGGATGGCCATGCCGCAATCCCTTCTCCATTCTCTTCTTGGGATCTTGGGCACGCACGCACCCATGCCCAGCATGATTTCAAGCCACCAAGTCCGGGACGCGAACCGCAGTCAACTACATGGGAGTCCAGCGACATAGCCATTACGCTAATTGCTGGTCCCAATATTAGTTCATTTTGAAATGGGAAAAAAAAATCCCCATTGGAGCCAATAAAGTAGGTCTTCGTAGAGTAATGGATTATGTGAGCGGGTCGGGTCCGTTCCCTACTAGAGTCACTAGACTCCTCAAAAGCGAGAGGCTGGAGAGAGGCTCAGAGGGATGGCAGAGGAGGCTGCAAGGTGGAGGAAGAGCCACGCGCTGGGGAGTCTGGAACAGGGAAGCAGATCCCTCCCTGGGGCCTCCAGGACCGGACGGGCTCTTCTCTCCCTTGATTTCAGCCCTGCGAGACTCATTTTGGGCGTTTGCTGCTTGAAACTGCAGGAAAATTAATTAGTATTGTTTAAGCTGCTACATTTGTGGTAATTTATCGTTGCAGCAATAGGAAAGGAACGCCACACACTTTGAGCTGTGCCCACACAGGGACCTTGTTTCAGACAAGCTCAAGTGTATGAAGAGCAGCAGGGACATTTCTCTTGATTGCACCGGGTACAGAAGTCAAGAAAAGCAAAATAAAGTAAAAGTCATCGCCATAGATTTGCTATTAAGTCAACTGGGTTGGAGATTAGTGTCTTTTTTTCAATCTGTACTTTACTCATTAGAAATATTCTTCTGCTTGTAAACACGATCAGAGAACAGTATAGTAAGGGAAGAATTTTAATTCCAACGGGAGGAATTTTTGTTTGGACAAAGACTGTGTTTCACTTAAAGACAGGTCTCAGAGTCCCTTGTCTCTGAGGGAGACAGAGACACCTCTACAGGCGGGTGCCACGGTGCAGGGCGCTTTCAGACAGTCTCACTATGCTGTCCAGTCCGGCTTTGCGTTTCCTTGGCCTCCTGAGAAGATACACATGTATTTTTAAACTGCATTTTTCTTTATTCATGTAGAAAATGTATCGTGCACATGGGAGAGAGAGAGACGAGCAGCCTCCGTAAGGCTCGGTCAGGCTCAACCCCTCTGCGCAGTCCACTGGCCTGCTGGGCCCTGGCCACCGTGTGAGCACCAGACATGTTTCAGGCTGACCAGGCCGGGGATCTGAGCTGTGGTCACCGAGTGGGGTCTGACTCCTGAGTCGCTCATCAGCCCCGCACCTCTGGGCCAGCCCGCAAGAAGATACTTCCGATGCTGTCACTACGAAGACTAACACACTGCCTTAGCTCATGAGTACTGAAATGCACTGCCTGGCTCTCAAGTCCCGATAGCATAGCAAACTTAACTACTGTCACGTCCAAAATAAAACTTCTAATGAAATGCCAGCGTCTTCTATGCCGCCACAGACTCTGCTCACCCCCAGATCTCTTTGAGGGCACCGTCACTCTGCCCACTCAGCACGCAGCCTTCTGTAAGCCTGCCTACCACTCCCGTTCTCTAAGTACGGTCCCTTAGCCCCTACTGCTGTGGCTTTGCAGGACTTGCATTATCTTCTGTTGCATATGCTTTACTATTTGCATCTAGTCGTTATTATTTTAGGTTTCTCTGTTTTGTTTACCCATTAGTCCCCTGGGGAATCAAAGATCTTCTGCGGGGTCGGTAATGGTTCCCAGTATTAGGCTCTACTTTTACATGTGACTGAAATTTTCTGTAATAAAAAGTTAAAAAACAATGCGGGCAGTTCCCCTCTATCTGCAAAACTTTCCTTGGATTTCTGGGTTTCTCCTTTCCTAGTACCTAAGGGCTGGTAGAGTTGGTTTGCCTTTAAAGTTTTGGTTGGAGAAACGGGACACAGGGACCAGCAGTTGATGTAATAGCTATGTCGCTGGACTCCCACGTACTTGACTGCGGTTCCAGTCTCAGACCTAGTGGCTTAAACTCACGCCGGGCGCATATGTGTGGATGCCCAAGATCCCAAGAGGAGAAGGGACTTCCCCGTGGCCACCCTCCCCGCCTCCCCCCGGGGGGTAATTTCTTGCTTTCTGTCTCTGTGTTCTGTCTGGCTCTCTGGCAAGCGCATGCGCCCTATAGCAAAAACCTCTCCAATAAAAAAAAAAAAAGAAAAAAAAGAAACAGGACAGAAATGTATGATGCTGTGCTCAAAGGGGCTGTTCTTATATCACCAAATTCCTGCAAATTAATGTACATTATTCAAGATAAAACTTTTACTTTTGCTCAGTAAATAATTAAGCCCACTGGCTTTTTACATAATCTGTACTTTGAAATCTCGACTCCAATGCTATTGATTGAGGGTTCCTTCTTGTTAGCATATTGCTGGCAAGGAATGGTTGAAGCAGGTTTTTATTTTTTAAAAAAAATTTTTTATCAACATTTAATAAAGAAAAAGTTAGAATCAACAGTAAAACTTACTATTGCTGGTTTATACCATAAAATATTAACAATGCAAAATGTTAATTAATTTCTGATTCTCGATTCTATTATTTAGATTTCATGAAGGTTGATTGGACTTGATCCATCATTTTACGGAAAATTAATTATTTCAAATACATGCACACTTTATGCAACCTGCCTGATTTGCATTGAGGAAAATTCAGCAGAAGTAATTGAGGCACAAGCAAATACTGGCGCTGACTGAACTCAATTTTCATTCCAAATTTCTGCAAAATCCCAAGGCACAACAATATCAGATGCAAGGGGGAAAACAAACAAAAGCAACGTGAAAAGGGAACATGAAGAGAGAATATTACAAGAATCAGAGAACAAAGGGACTGCAGAACTGTCCTGGAGCCTAGATGAGCAGCGAGGGCCTCATCCAGGCAAGGTGGATGAGATATCATATGGCATCCTGACAACTGATGTCTTCATTTAAATGTAAGAATTTACATTCTAATTAGAAAGAATTTACATCTTAATCAGAGGCAGCTGTATTATCTTGTTACTGTTTTTTTCAAAGGTAATGAACTAAAGTACTGCTGTGCTTTTTCAACCAGAAACTAAACAGACAGCATCCAGTGGTATTTTATAGCTTACCTGCTGTAAGCTGTTATTAATATTTTCAAAGATTAAATTCTAACGAAAATCTTCTAAAAAACGAAAATTGTATTTGACATCACTAGAATAGTATGATAAAGACTCATTTCCAGTATTTAAACAAATCCTTTTCTAACTTGTATTTTAAATGTGTTTATTTATCAAGCTAATAGAAGCCTCTTATGATTTATTAATATAATATTGTTTTCATTTGGGAGGATGCAGAAAATCTACTAGAGCAGATATGTATTGCCTTCTGGTGAAACCCGGTTGTTTTTAAATTTACATTCAGTCATATGAGATCGTTTATTAAATATAAAACTTTATCTTATTATAAAGGTCATTTAAATGACCATGTCCTTTTTTTCTATGATGTTTAACAAAGAAAAATACAGTGCACGTAAACCAGAATATTTTGCTTGTATTAGATGTGGTTTTGTGACCACCACACTAACACCATTTAAAAATGCGACTCCTTGCAGATCTCCACAGATGTGATGGCGCCTGAGACTGCTATGGTTAGCCGAGGGACAGGAAACCCTGCGTCCTGCGGTACTGCTCTCCTTGGCTGCCCGAGGTGGTGGGCACTACACAAGGTGCTGGCAGTTGGCGCAACCGTTGCAGAGTCAGGCCCATCATTCATCTGGGAATCAGCATGAGCTCACTAACCCATGGTTTAGAAGAAATTGGGCTTAGCCTAAAAGAAATGAAGCAGGAGAAAATTACAAGTGTTAATAAAAATGTAAAATGCCACCTTTGTCCCGAGCACCACGCATCTTTAGGTTATTGGTACTTATTTTCATCAGCTGCATCGTTAACGTGGAGTTTAGTATGGGCCAGTTGATAATGTGTAGGTCTATGCCTTAATTTATTATATAACCTAATTTATTTTTATTAAACTGAGAAGAAGAAAAATAATAATAAAACTGTACCTACCGGTTTATTAAATAAATGACTAACTTGATTAATTTGGTCCAAATATTTTTTAAAAAACACAGTAGAGGGAATCAAATAATTTTCAGGTAAATATTTATCTTTATCATCACACTGACTTTCCAGATCCATACACATAAAAGAAAAAGCTGATTGCATACAGACGTTCTATATAAAAACAAAGAATAACAAAGTAATTCTGGTAGATTAAAAAGATAAAATTAATTTTAAGGCGGCATTTTGGTAACCTAGGCCATTCTGATGACGAAGAGGAGATACTTATTAGTTCACCAGTGCTGCTTCTAGTATTTCCACCAAAGACGGCTGATGAGGAAATGATTCGGGTGGGGCTACAGCTCTGAAAGATGGCTTTACATTGCTGCCAGAAGCCATCAGCCCACTTTGAAGATCTATCTGTCTACAGCTCTCCCCTGTACCAGTTGTCATGAGGGCGCCTAAAACTTAGCAACAGCACACACCGGGCCTTCACTTCACAAGTGTCCCAGAGTTCTTGATCATCCCAAGGTTTTATGGAACCCGTTTAATTTTTCAGAAAGAATCTGTGAAAATGAAGTGACTATATTTGATATTTATTGGGTTGTCAGAAAAGTCATGATGCATGTTTGCGTATAAAAACAGAAAAAATGTGTCATGGCTTTTCAGATGACCCAACAGCGGTGGCCGAGTGTACTAGAGACTTCTGGTCAGCAGACCCAGAGTGCCGCCCACCGCCGCCACTTCCCTCCCTGGCCTGTTTACTGTCACCGTAGGTACCCCTGTCCAGTCCAAGGGCGAAATAGGGTATAATGTGGACAGCTCCGTTCCTATTTCCTTGATCACGTTCGGATCCTCACAGCCTAAGTCCACCTTCACGGAACTTACCGCCCCAAGTCACGGGTTCTGGTCTCCCCGTGCGGAGCGAGTTCTGCTGGTTATGGGATATAGAAAAGGCCGGATCTTACTCCTGTCACTCTCTGGCCTTAAGTTTCCTCAGCTGTACAACGAAGAAGTGTGAAAAGTGTGCCAGTGGTCGTTCTGCCCCTAATGCCAGGAATTCCAGTCCTACTCAGGGTGGCTTCTCACCGAGTTTTAGTTATTTCATACGTACTGACACGTCTTTCTCCCTTCTACTCCAACCCCAAATGCATTCTTGTCTCTGTTCACCGACATCCTGTTCATCACTTAAGATCCATTTCATATAAAATCATTTCTCCGCAATGCTGCTCTGCTCAGGGTGGCTATTGATAATCTCCACTTCACGTAAGCAGATGCTTGCGGGCCTACTGCGTGTGGGCACCGTGGCAGGTGCTGGGACACAGGAGGGTAGGACATGAGGACACAGGGCTTGCAGCGTAGGGGGAAGGCAAACAGTGACGAAGACTACGATGCGCTCCCAGAAGGCACCTCGGGGCTCTGTGAGGGAGCTGCCACGGGTCTGGCTTATGCAGCAGACAGCTGGCTATTTCTACAGCACCCTCGGCCCGCAGATGGTCCATCATGTGACCTACTGTTAGGCTGTTGGGAAGAATGCGTCATGACTTTCCTGACAACTCAGTATTATTTTGAGTTGGTATTCGACTTACCCTGGTTGTAAATCCTGTTTCTCAAACTAGCTTGTAGTAGTGGTGATAATTATTGTTGTAGCCAACAGAGATGGAGCACCTGAGATGTGCCAGTTTCTGTAAGGGGCAATTCATGTGTGTTTTACCGTGTGATCCTTGGAATAAGATAGGTATTTTTATTACTAACTCATTTTACTCGAGATGAGGAAATAGGGACTTAGAATTAGACTCAGATACTCGCTTAAAGTCAGATAATTAGTAAGTGGCAGTGATGGGACTAAATTCAAGGCTGCAGATACTGAGTGTGGTATGTTAATTACCATGATAAACTCTTTCTTGGGGAGGGGGTAATATTTTGAGGCTTTTGTATCATTACAGACTAATAATAGTCCTTTACACATACCAGGTACTTAACAAATATTTGACAAATGAATAGCTGAACACTTGAGACCTGGGTCCCTCAGTAGCCTTTGCATGTCACTAGCAGCAGCTTCCTTTGTAACATAATCTCATCAGCTGCCGAAGACTTATCTTGGAGACAGAGGCCCTTGAATTGAAAATTTTGTTTGAAAGTTTTTTTTTGATTGCCAGAGGATGTGTGTGCTCTCCAGAGAAACAGAGAGTGGGAGGTGGGCTGAGGAAACTCCTCCAGTGGAGCACGGTTATGCCACAACCCTTTCTCCCTTTCTGCTGCTGGGATTTAGGCCACGTCTCTGCCTGGTGTGTTATTTAAGCCACTGGGGCCAGGATTCGAACCGCCGTCAGCTATGTGGGGTCTCACTTCTTTAACCACTAGGCTATGGGGCCAGCAAGAATTTTAAGACTAGTTTCTTTTTTCTTTTTTTGAGAGGTTTTTCGCTATAGGGTGTGTGTGCTCACCAGACAGACAGAGAGAGACATAGAGACAGAAAGCGAGAAATCACCCCCCAGGGGGGATGGTCACGCCGCAATCCCTTCTCCTCCATTCTCCTCTCGGGATCTTGGGCATGCACGCACATGTGCCTGGCGTGAGTTTTAAGCCACCGGGTCTGGGACGCAACCCGCGATCGACTACGTAGGAGTCCAGTGACATAGCCATTACACTAACTGCTGGTTCCCAAGACTAGTTTCTAATATGATTTGCCATCATTTTGCTCCCACCTGGCTCCGAATTGTATGCACACGCTTTCTTACTCGTCACCCTAGTTCTCGGTCCCCTGCACCAGCAACCACCTATTTTGAGCTTAAATTCTCCCATCCAAATGATTTAGACTCTACTATGAAAAATACTCAACGACAAGATGTATAGATCAGAGAGTTATTAAACAGTAGGAAACTCAATAAAATCAATTAACCAAGGACCTTCTTCATAGAACTGAAGTTGGGTTTCAGACATTTTGAAGATCAAGACAAAGTACTTACAAAGAAAAGCCCACATTTTAGGTTCATACGGACATCACAAGTGGGAGAAATAAGTCAGCTGTTTCAAACAAAAGCGTGAAAGTCAGTAACAACATGCCCCACACATTTACCGAATTACATTTACACTAAGAGTGTTAACCATATGAGCACGGTGATCCCGAAGTGGCCCTTACAGAAAAAACAGACGGCTCCAAGGAGCTTCGGCGGCTTCGCTGTAGTATTCTTGGGCAGGACCTACCTTCCAGCTCAAGTCCTTTCTCACAGCGGGAGAAGCCAGCAGCTTCTCTGAGGACGGGCACTGAGGTAGTTGAAAGCAGGGCTTCACAAACACGGGTGTGTGAACGTGCTGGCTCTCAGCGCACTGGCTGGGAGCCCCGGTGTGTGGCACAGCAGGCTGCTCGGACTGGGTGGGGAAGGGGACCTGGGCTGCCCGTGGGCCGCAGCACTGCAGAGGGTCCTCCTGTACATGCCACAACGCTGGGCGTGAGGGGAACATTTAGTCCCCAGTACAAAAATGTAATGAAGTAAAAATTAAAAAAGGGTTCCATTCCCGACAGTTATTTTAAAAAACCTGGTGAAATATTTAGGGATAGCCAGGTATGAAATGTGCAAAGACTACTCAGTCTTTCGTAACTATTTACTAAACAGCCAGAGAAACCTGATGAATTCTCAGCGCTTGCTCTTACAGAGTGTAGACGGGTACTAGGTCACAAACCTCGGTTGAAGGAGCACACCAGCACACGTGAAAACAGACTGGCAAGTGCGGTGGGGCTCACAGCTGAGGGTGCATGGAAGGAGAAGCAAACACGGCTGGAGGAGCGGGGAAGGCCCCATGGCGATTACTCTGGGAGCTGGAGAAGGGGAGGTCTGGGGGCGAGAAGCAAGCGGGAAGGCCGCATGGCAGGGCATGCAGGTGTCTGAAGGGATCAGAACCAGGGACCGGAGGGTGTGTGGCAGGCTGTTCCGCGACGACCCGCCCCATGTGCGCAGTGCCCTGTCCCCTGGAATCCGCGAGTGCTGCTTTACACGACAAGAGGAACTGCTCAGACGTGCTTCAGTTGAGGACCCCGACATAGGGAGGCTGCCCTGGGCCCAGTGCAATCACAGGACGTCTAGTCTCCATTCCACCAGGATCTGGGGCACACACACATAGGAGAACACACAGAGCACTTTTCAAGCCACCCAGGGCTGGGATTCGAACTGTGGCCTGCTGTGCGGAATCTGGCTCCTAACACATCACATATAACTGCTGCCCACACAGTCCCTGAAAGAGCAAGGCAGGAGGCCAGAGGCAGGCGCTGTGTGACGACGGAAGCTGAGTTGGCGTGATGAGGCATGGGTAAGGGATGCCAGCAGCTTCCAGAACTGGAGAAGACACGAATGGATTTTCTCCAAGAGCTTCCAAGAGAGAATCAGCTTCGCTGATGCCTTTACTCTGGTGATACTGGGTTTGGACTTCTGACTTCCATAGGTAACCATTTCCTGTTATATATTTTTATTTTTTTGGAGAGGCTTTTTTGCTATAGGGTGCGTGCGCTCGCCAGAAAGACAGAGAGAGACAGAGAGATAGAAAGCGACAACTCACCCCCCCCCAGGAGGATGGCCACACCTCAATCCCTTCTCCTCCTTTCTCCTCTCGGGATCTTGGGCACGCACGCACACGCGCCCGGCGTGAGTTTAAGCCACCGGGTCCAGAACTTGAACTGCGGTCAACTACATGGGAGTTCAACGACATAGCCATTATATGCTAACTGCTGGTCCCTTCCTGTTATTTTAAGCCACTAAGTTTGTGGTGACTTGTTAGAGCAGTAATAGGAAAACTAAGAAATAATTAGTCCTGTATTACTTGTATGAAGAAGAAAGATGACATTAACTATTCCAGTAGAATTGGTCAGTTCTTTGTTTTCAAACGAATTATTTTACTTAACTTTATTTTTTATTATTAATTATTGAATTTGACCAGAGAGAGGGAAAATGAGAAAGCAAGCCACCAGGTCTGGGACTTGAACCACAGTCGGCCATGTGGGAGTCCAGTGCCTCTAACCACCGTGCCACTTGCTGGCCCCAGAACTGATCAGTTTTTACCATGACATTACAAGAACATATGTGAATTATGGAAGACATTGTAAAATAATGCTATAAAATGAAGTAATAGCACATAAGTGTCATGAAATGTTCCATACTCATGACATACAAAGATGACTCAACATTGAATCATCTATGCATAAAAGCTTGTTTTCACTAGATTATAACTGATAAAATAAAGCCTTAGACTAACTGGTATTTTCAGCTAGATTTCACTTTTTTTTTTTTGGAGAGGTTTTCGCTATAGGGCGTGTGCGCTCGCCAGACAGACAGAGAGAGACATAGAGACAGAAAGTGAGAAATCACCCCCTAGGGGGGATGGTCATGCCGCAATCCCTTCTCCTCCATTCTCCTCTCGGGATCTTGGGCACGTATGCACATGCACCTGGCGTGAGTTTTAAGCCACCGGGTCCGGGATGTGAACCGTGGTCGACTACGTGGGAGTCCAGCGACATAGTCATTATGCTAACTGCTGGTCCCAGCTAGATTTCATTTTAAGATGAAGAATATTGCACAGTATTCCTACAGACACGAATTATAAGGATTATTTTATATTTGTATGTATATAAAGTAATATAATGCAGTATTAAATATTATGTGTTGTATGTATAGAAATATATCATTCTGAAAATTAAACATGCAGAATACCAAATATTTATGATGTTTAAACATCACAAAAATTAAGAAATTTCTTGCCTATAGAGAAGTTGACAATTTGATAATGGCGGCCTATTTTTACCTTGAAAGACAATTTTAAATTAAGACATAACCACCGTTATCATTTATTAAGATAGGTAATAATAACTAGACCACAGATGCAGAGAAATCTTAACTTTTGAAATATTTTTGGAGAAATGATAATGTCAAGGTAGAAAGATTAAGAACCTGTATTTAAATTTTTGCAGCAATAGTTTTTAAATCTGTTTGTCACCATCCAAAGTCCCTAATGAAAAGCAATAAGATATGCATACATTTATACACTGACTTTGACAGTCTGTATTTTTAGACGTCAGAAGGCAATCTTTTTTTTTAGACAGTGCCCCACCCTGTCAGACCATCAGATTCCCACCTGCTACCTGGAGAGGCAGGTGCAAGGCCCCCACCCGGCTCTTTGGAAGAAAAGGTGTTTCTGTGTTGCCAGGCCAGCGTCAGCCTTGTGATCATCCTGCCTCAGCCTCCCTCATGTCACCAGGATCACAGGTGCACACCAGCATGCCGCCGTTAGGTGGACCAGGAATCAAACCCAGGTCTCCCACATGGTCCCGGCCTGCAGAACGCAGCATCTTAGCAGAGTGTGCTGCCAGAGCCGGGCCAGAAAGTCATCATTCACTACCATACTGGGTGGTTGGAAAAGTCATGATGCATTTTTGCATAGAAAAACAGAAAAAATATGCTAGGGTTTTTCCAACAACTCAATATATTAAACAATAATAATATTTTCTTCCATTTAAATTAGAATTTGCTTGAGGCTGGGAGGTGGCCCAGTGGTAAAGTGCTGGAATCTCATATAGCCTACTGCAGTTTGGGCCCTGGACCTCGTGGCTCGCTTTCTCACTTTCCCTCTGTCTCTCTGCTCAAATTAAAAATAAATAAATAAATACACACACACACACACACACACACACACACACACACAAAACAAACAAAAAACCAGAATTTGTTTAATCTAAAGCAGGAGTTTTGTGTCTTCTGTTTGAATCAACCAGGTATGGTTTTTACAGTAGCCGAAAAGTTTTTCTGTTTTCGAACACACAAAATTCACATATAAGAATAGGATCTAAATGATAAGAGAGCCTTACCCTTGATGCATTTGTGATAACACAATTGCACTGTAAACCATATTTTTTTTAATGCTCTATGTTATGAATGTAAGCAGAACAGATGGCATGGGCCATAAAAACATAATTAAGCCTTACAATACCGTCCCTCTCAGTGCTCAGAAGTGTGCTCTAACTTAAGAGGGCTGAATATGCGAGCAATACTGACCCTTAAGAAAGTTTATTTTATTTCCCAAGCAAAAGGCACCTTAGACAGGGTCTTCACCCCCCACCCTGACTCCAGCTGGGATCAAGGCAGGGCAGGCCTGTATTAGGTGGACCTAGGATGAGAACCAGAAGCCTTCCATATGGCTTCCGCCAATGCATGGTAGCATCCCTACTGCCTGCACCACTGTGGCTGGGAGAAGGTGATCTTTTGAGGTTCCTTTTTGTTATTTTGTATTTCAACAAAATGGTCACAATAACAGTAACAATAACAATAACTGCCTCAAGTCGTCTCATAAATGAATCATGGTGTAAGCACATAAATAATGTTAAAATATGCATGATTTTATCTTTTCTTAAAAGATGCTGTCTCTCTATCTCTTGATCTTCATCTCCACCTCCTGACTTTCAGGGTGGGCTGGGAATGGAACCCAGGTTGCCCAGCTGGCCTCAGCTGCCGAACTCTCTCTCTCTGGTGGGCATAAGTGCTTTCTTGAAAATTAGAAAGAAAAAAAAAGGAACAAAGTAACTTTCAGGATTTTATTTTCACACCCAGAATGTGTACTAACACAGGAAAAGTAAGACATGTTAAATGAATAAATAGCACATGCTAAGGATAAAGACAACGCTAACCACTGTCTACGACCAGGAGGGACCTCTAGAGCTGGAGAAGCACGACCCAGCCTCCGGCATGTCTGCAGCGGTTCAATGCGCTCAGACTTCCCCTTCGGGGTGTGGCGACTCGGCTCGGGCCCCCATGCTTGACC
>NW_006159473.1:314996-320831 GCF_000334495.1 Tupaia belangeri chinensis | reverse complement strand
CGGCTGGAGCACCCATCCTGCCACACCTGTCCCTGAAGTCCACCTCCAGGCCTCTTGGTTGCCCTTCACAGGAACTCTGTGCTCCTGGACAGCCCCGTCCCCTTCTCCCCCAGACATGTGTGTGTGTGTGTGTGTGTGTGTGTGTGTGTGTGTGTGTGTGTGTTTATCTCAAGGCTAATTATTTATTAGTTGATATCTCAGAACCTTAGTGCTTAAAGCCTTTCTGTTTCAACATGAGTAAGCATGTGCACTTACAGGAGATAAGGCATACTTTTAGAAGTGCAATTGTAAGTATATTTACTAAATAAAGTAGATTTAGAAGGAAGACAGAAATACACCAATAGATGTGGGACTCCTGTGAGATTCAGCCTGTGGGAACTTATTGATATATACAAACTAAGACAGCGACGCTGAGACGGAAAGGTATCTTGTCACACTGCTAATGGCTTAAAACATTTTTGTTCATTATTTAAAAAAAAAAGACAAACTATAAACATGCTGTCTACTGATTAGTAGTGAAAGGTATCTTCTATTACATAAAATAGAATTTATCAGGGCTCAATTTAGAATAGACTGAAAATCTGTATATTTGGAAATGATAAAATCCTTAAACCTATGTAGGTCGTAAGTCAATAAACTAAAAGCTCAAGAAATGTCTGGTGTGGCTATAAAAACAGAAAAAAGCAGTTTTGGAACTCAGGAGACAGAGTTATTAAACAATTACATTTAGGGGCCGACAGATGGCATGGTGGTTATGGCGCTGGATTCCCACATGGCTGGTGGTGGCTCAAGATCCAGATCCAGTGGCTTGAAAATCACAGCAAATAGATAAACAGACAGGTAGACAGATGATGGGAAATTACACTTAGGCCACAGTGTTTGACAGACATTTAAAATGGGACACTATCTGTGCCCCAAGGTAAACCAAATGACATTAGAAGTCACTTAAGGCAATGGTATGATTCTACACATTAAAAAACTGACTTAGGGAACCAGCAGTTAGCATAATGGCTATGTCGCTGGATTCCCACGTAGTCGACCGCGGTTTGCATCCCGGACCCGGTGGCTTAAAACTCACGCCGGGCGCGTGTGCATGCGTGCCCAAGATCCCGAGAGGAGAATGGAGAAGGGATTGCCGCGTGACCATCCCCCCCCGGGGGGGGATTTCTCGCTTTCTGTCTCTCTGTCTGTCTGGCGAGCGCACGCACCCTATAGCGAAAACCTCTCCAAAAAAAAAAAACTTATTTAGATGTTTTAAGTAGCAAGATTGTAACATTTCTAACTTTTTCCCACCAGAAAACCTTTTGAGAAGAATTAAAGAATAAGAATACAAGGAGATATAACCTAAAGGAAGCCAGAGACTCATTTAAGCAACGCTGGAACATAGAGAACAATATTTAGGCCTCAACAATTTTAATGAAAATATTTAAGAATTTTTTTTTCCCATTATGAGAGGGACAATAGAAAAAGGAAAAGGAAATGCTTAGGTACAAAATCCTAAACAATACCTGAAATGGTATGGAGAGATACAGAACCCAGGAAAGGCCATTTTCTTTTAAATGGAATTGAACTGAATTAAATTAAATGAATTGATTTCTTCCATGAGTGAGGGAGACAGAGAGAGAGAGACAGAAAGACTTGCACAAGGTACACTGCCAGCCTTGGCCAGCCCCAAGTCACGGGCATGTGGGTGCCCATTGTACTCAGGGAGGTCTTGGGACTTGAACCAGCAGCTTTCCTACATGGGAACCCCGTGCAGAGCACTGCATCGTACTGCTGCACCATCACCTGGCCCCGAGATCACTTCCTCACGCGAAAGTTCCAG
This sequence comes from Tupaia belangeri chinensis, assembly GCF_000334495.1. Classification (NCBI taxonomy): domain Eukaryota; kingdom Metazoa; phylum Chordata; class Mammalia; order Scandentia; family Tupaiidae; genus Tupaia; species Tupaia belangeri. Next base: position 319,006 of record NW_006159473.1, on the reverse strand, counting down.
TCAGTGGCCGTGAAAGGCTGAGAATAGATTAGGTCTACGGCTACTCGGCAGATGGGAAGGCACGAGAGGACGGTGATGGGGGACAGGGAGGAGAGGAGGTACTCGTGGGCACAGGGACGATCAAGCACGAGACAGGCCAGGAGGAAGGAAAGCCCTCTCCATCTTCGGGATGCGACATGGAACATGGCGCAGTGCGGAGCGAGTTCTGTAACCCTGCCGCTTCGAGAGGTCGGGGCTTGAGCATAGCTGTCCCCATCTCGGCCTAGCAACCGGGTTTGCAGCTGCAGTCCCCGACTACTGGCCTGGGTGCCGAGGGACCTTGACTCTGGACTCAGCTCCGCTGCTCGCTGTGTGAGATTCGCAAACGTACTTCTCCGAGCTCGGGTGGGAACCCAGTACAGACCTACGACTGCGTCCTCAACTCCACAACCCAACTCTGAAGACGCTCAACCGATTGGTGGCGAATCACGGCTTGAGTGGACATAAAGGTGCTTAAAGCTTGACTAGTTCTCAGCGTGGCCACTCAGACATTTACTGCAGGAGTGTGACCTTTTCTTCCCAAAGAGAGAGAGAGAGACAGAAAGAGAGAGAGAGAGAGAGAGAGAGAGAGAGAGAGAGGGAGAGGCATCCCTAACAGGCCCAGCACGTCCTGGGGCCTGGGACACGAAGCTGGGACCTTCCCTGTGAGCCCAGCTGCCCATCCTATTATCCTTTTAGTAAACATTTCTGAATACTTCATTTTGAAGTATTTCCACACATAGAAAAGTATGGCCGAATTGAACAGATTTCCTGTATCCCTCTTGCCCAGACTCCCACTCCTAACAGTCCCCATGTGCCCACACACGCATACGGTCCTTGGAGAGAGTGTACACGCGTGCACAGGTACATACATCACGTCTCGCCGCCCACCCAGTTATTAGCTTTTTTACTGAACTATTCGAGAATAAGCTACAGATGTGATTCCTATTGCCCCAAACAGCCCAGGGGGCATTTCTCTAGACAGGGACCTTCTCCCACAGCATCCCCCATGAGCCTCTGAGTCAGGAGGTCAACCTTGATACGACACCACGGTGCGTCCAGAGACCATTCTCCTGCGTCTCCTGCTTCAGCGAGGCCAGACGTCCGTTTCCTTCCCACACGCTCAGCCCCTGCTGGGCTTCCTTCAGGTCCGCAGCAGTTTTCTGAGGGCACGGAGGTCCTCTGCTGGCTAGCCACCAACGTAGCTGTGGCTCACGCTCCCTCCTGATGGTGCTTCCAGAGTCTCAGATGGAAGTGCTGTCACCCCATGACGTCGACCCTCACACCTGGACGAGCATCGCGTTTCTGCCCCGGGAGGGGAGTTCTGCTGGGTCTTCCTCGCTGCGACGGCTCAGGGGTTTGCACAGAAGACGGTGTAGATGCCGCCAGTAGACTTCATCGGACCGCCACCCAGCCTTGGCCTCTGCGGAAACCACCATCTGAGCCGAACGCGACTGTAAGACGGCAATTTTCTTCCTTTGCTTCTTTCAAAAACTTTCTTGCCAAAAAGAAAATGTGCTTCAGAAAAAGAGTGAGAGAGACAGAGCGAGTGAGCGAGCGAGACAGGAGGCAGCCCTCAATGGGGCATGGCCGTACCACAACCCCCTCTGGTCCTCCCCGTCAGGACTTCGGGCGCTCGTGTGCCCTCGCCTTGGCGTTCGCAGGTTGCCAGGCCAGGACCCCAGGCACGGCAACCGTCTGGTCTGGCTCCCTTCACCACCGCACCGCGGCACTATGTTGCTCACGCCCTCGTCGGTTACTGCACAGTCTGCATCCGACTGTGTGTTCCCTTCCCGACCGCCCGCCCATCCGGCTCAGAGTGAACTCATGCAGTTCCGTCATTTATCTTCATTCTTCAGTTTCCAGCTTGGCCAGCGAGAGCCTCTTCAGGCTGGCACCTGTCCTTTGTTCTCGTCTCCATTCCATTCTTTGAGTGTGTCCTTACTTTCTGCAACAATTTGAGTCTCATTTTATTCTTTCTGTGCTTCAATCCTAGAACCAGCTGTTTGCTAACAGGTGTGTTCCCTCGCCCCGCCCGCCGGCCCTTTTTAGTTGGGGAAGATACTCAGAACCAACATCTAGGTCCTTGGGGTGTTTCCTAGGTTGTTACTGCTTCTAAGTGCTCCAGAAGAAAAGGCTATAAAAGATAAATGAATACACACACAGTGAGACCAGCAGGTGGCATAGGGTTAAGATGCTGGACTCCCTTGGGACCAGCAGTTAGCGTAATGGCTATGTCGCTGGACTCCCACGTAGTCAACCGCGGTTCGAGTCCCGGACCCGGTGGCTTAAACTCACGCCGGGCGTGTGTACATGCGTGCCCAAGATCCCGAGAGGAGAATGGAGGAGAAGGGATTGTGGCGTGGCCACCCCCCCTGGGGGGGTGATTTCCTGCTTTCTGTCTCTCTGTCTGGTGAGCATATGCGCCCTATAGCAAAAACCTCTCAAAAAAAAAAAAAAAGGATGCTGGACTCCCACATAGTCGACCGCGGTTCGAGTCCCGAACCTGGAGGCCTGAAATTCTCTAGGTGTGTGTGCTTGTGTGTCCAAGATCCCCAGAGGCTGGAGGGGAAGGGGATGTGGTATGGCTGCCCCTCCTGCGGGTTGTGTGTGTGTGTGTGTGTGTGACTTCTCACTTTTTGTCTCTCTCTGACTCTCTGGTGAACACATGCATCCTATAGCAAAAATCTCTCTCACTCGCTCTCTCAAAATAAAGACACATACGGTTACACCTGTAACTATTTCTACGTGAGCCTGTGTTGCGTGCACGTGTGCACGAAGGTACTGCAGCATGACCACGAGTATTCCTGCTTATTCTAAAACGACCTCTCAGCAAGGCGTTGACAAACACATTTTTACTCTCTGTGCTCACACTCTACACTCTGTAGGTACTCCCCTCTCGACCTCCTTCACCCTGCTCCCTGAGTGAGGAGTCCTAGTCTTTGATTTTGCCTTCCTCTAGCACGTCTTCCACACTCCATTTCCAGGACTGAGTCAGTGAAGATTTCGGTGGGGTCAAAGAAGCAGGTAGAAGGAAACAGAAGGAAAAATATAATTTAAACTTTCCTATGTTTATGCCAATGCAATTATAAACACGTGGGTAAAAATCTATATATTTTTCATTCATTACCAAAAATATAAAAAGATGAATTAAATAGAAAAGGTATGGAAGGATATTTTAATGACTTAAAATGTGCTCAAACACACAATATAGTTGAGAATAATAAAGAACTCACAGAAAGATAATGGGCTTATCTAAAATAGGCTTATATGACTAAAAATTTATCGGTTTAATACAAATATGTGTTTAAACTTTCAAATTTAAGTATACTATGCATATTTTATACTGAATTAGACTAACATGCCACCCCCGCTCCAGCTGGGAAGGTTAAACCACAGTATTCAGATCTGACTTAGCTATAACAGCTGCTCAAATGCCAGGGCGTGCTTTTCCAGAAAATGTGACCATTTAGTTTTGTTAAATATAAACTGCTCTTCTGGCTATGTGCATTATTTTCCCCTAAAAGTCCTTGAAAAAATAAAAAGGATTTTCTGACATGTAGCAGAATCACTATTGAAGTTCAATTTTTTTTTTTCGAACTTGACTTTGTCTTTCTCAACTTCCTGAAAAAAATGAGTGGGTGAGTGTGACAACTGACCTGCCCACCTCTTGCTATGCATTCACCTCATCAATTGCTCTTGCCAATGTGTGTTCCCTCGCCCCGCCCGCCGGCCCTTTTTAGTTGGGGAAGATACTCAGAACCAACATCTAGGTCCTTGGGGTGTTTCCTAGGTTGTTACTGCTTCTAAGTGCTCCAGAAGAAAAGGCTATAAAAGATAAATGAATACACACACAGTGAGACCAGCAGGTGGCATAGGGTTAAGATGCTGGACTCCCTTGGGACCAGCAGTTAGCGTAATGGCTATGTCGCTGGACTCCCACGCTGTCAACCGCGGTTCGAGTCCCGGACCCGGTGGCTTAAACTCACGCC
>NW_006159473.1:313053-314871 GCF_000334495.1 Tupaia belangeri chinensis | reverse complement strand
CCTCTCAAAAAAAAAAAAAAAGGATGCTGGACTCCCACATAGTCGACCGCGGTTCGAGTCCCGAACCTGGAGGCCTGAAATTCTCTAGGTGTGTGTGCTTGTGTGTCCAAGATCCCCAGAGGCTGGAGGGGAAGGGGATGTGGTATGGCTGATCCTCCTGCGGGTTGTGTGTGTGTGTGTGTGTGACTTCTCACTTTTTGTCTCTCTCTGACTCTCTGGTGAACACATGCATCCTATAGCAAAAATCTCTCTCACTCGCTCTCTCAAAATAAAGACACATACGGTTACACCTGTAACTATTTCTACGTGAGCCTGTGTTGCGTGCACGTGTGCACGAAGGTACTGCAGCATGACCACGAGTATTCCTGCTTATTCTAAAACGACCTCTCAGCAAGGCGTTGACAAACACATTTTTACTCTCTGTGCTCACACTCTACACTCTGTAGGTACTCCCCTCTCGACCTCCTTCACCCTGCTCCCTGAGTGAGGAGTCCTAGTCTTTGATTTTGCCTTCCTCTAGCACGTCTTCCACACTCCATTTCCAGGACTGAGTCAGTGAAGATTAAGGTGGGGTCAAAGAAGCAGGTAGAAGGAAACAGAAGGAAAAATATAATTTAAACTTTCCTATGTTTATGCCAATGCAATTATAAACACGTGGGTAAAAATCTATATATTTTTCATTCATTACCAAAAATATAAAAAGATGAATTAAATAGAAAAGGTATGGAAGGATATTTTAATGACTTAAAATGTGCTCAAACACACAATATAGTTGAGAATAATAAAGAACTCACAGAAAGATAATGGGCTTATCTAAAATAGGCTTATATGACTAAAAATTTATCGGTTTAATACAAATATGTGTTTAAACTTTCAAATTTAAGTATACTATGCATATTTTATACTGAATTAGACTAACATGCCACCCCCGCTCCAGCTGGGAAGGTTAAACCACAGTATTCAGATCTGACTTAGCTATAACAGCTGCTCAAATGCCAGGGCGTGCTTTTCCAGAAAATGTGACCATTTAGTTTTGTTAAATATAAACTGCTCTTCTGGCTATGTGCATTATTTTCCCCTAAAAGTCCTTGAAAAAATAAAAAGGATTTTCTGACATGTAGCAGAATCACTATTGAAGTTCAATTTTTTTTTTTCGAACTTGACTTTGTCTTTCTCAACTTCCTGAAAAAAATGAGTGGGTGAGTGTGACAACTGACCTGCCCACCTCTTGCTATGCATTCACCTCATCAATTGCTCTTGCCAATACAGAACCATGTACTCAATCCCTGATAAAGGGCACTGCTTGTCCTGTGATGCCAATTAGCTGCATTTAAAGTCTTAGTTGGTGTGTGTGAGCATGCGTGTATGTGTGTGTGTAGAGAGAGAGAGAATATAGAAAAGAATAAGATTAAGAGATGGTACAGGAATCATTTTTATATCTAAATTACATGACAACATCTAGAGAGTGCTAGGAATAAAATTATTTTTATAAATAAAAAAGTCTTTATTCTTCACAGAAAGAAGTTTCAACATTTTAAAAAGAATTATTTATTATTATTATTATTATTATTATTGGAGAGGCTTTTGCTATAGGGCGCATGTGCTCGCCAGAAAGAGAGACAGAAAACAAGAAATCACCCACCAGGAAGGATGGCCATGTGGCAATCCCTTCTCCTCCATTCTCCTCTCGGGATCTTGGGCATGCATGCACACACACCCGGCGTGAGTTTTAAGCCACTGGGTCCAGGACTTGAACTGTGATCGACTACATGGGAGTCCAGTGACATAGCCATTATGCCAACTGCTGGTCTCTTTTTT